>NC_056748.1:545688616-545853616 GCF_019279795.1 Protopterus annectens | reverse complement strand
CTTCTCAGAGGTCCATGCAAAGATAAAAGGCCTGTGGCTGGCCAAGTTTGAAGATGAATGTAATTTGGGTGCTGTCATTGAATCTCCAAATGATGGTAACATACTACAAGTGGGACGCACAGCAACAAATGACTGGTGCCAAAGTCATGGCCTTAAGTTAAATGCAAAAAATGTATTATCAAACCATTCGGCAAAAACATGGCCTTTACTGATTACCACATCAACGGCAACTCCCTAAGCATGCAACCAGTGGTGAGAAACCTGGGTACACAGGTTGACAACAATCTCACATTCGACCAAAATGCAGTGGCAGTGGTCAGAAAAGCCTTTTACTTTGTTCATCTCATAAGTAAAGGGATTGCATCCAGAAAAATGGAGGGTATTACCTCTCTGTACTCCTCCCTCATTAGGCTAATAAATGAGTACAACGCTTTGTTTGGTATGTACCTCTCCAAACACCTGCACCAACATGGAAAGGACACAGAAATACCTCATAAAGACAATTCATGGCCTCCAACACCTGTCCAATGGCTCCACAGGCACAAATCACTATAATTCTACTTGGTTTCCTACAGATTGCTCGGAGGTGATCTGTGTCTTGCCTTCAAGGCAATCTCAGACCCTGCCCTACTAGACATGCTCTGTATCTATAAGTCTTATTCTTTGAGCATTACCCAATCGAAAGGCCTAAATCTAATATGCAACATTAACAAAACCTGCTAGAGAGACAGGTTTGTCTCACAGAGACTGCCCCGTCTCTGGAATAGACTCCCCATACACGTCAAACAAAGTATGTTGCTGACCTTCTAAGTACAACCTTGATGATTGGATGGGAAACCACAAGTTTGTCCCAGGGGTTCCACCTGTGTCCCTCACTGACAGGAGTGACAGGTGCTGACTGAGGGTTATTTTTGGGGATAAACTCTTGGCTACACTTGTAAGTGTCCCGGGGCCATTAGCCTAGTAACCTCCTATGATCTTATGATCCTATGATCCTATGGATCCTTCTGGTGTAGCACCTACAGCCGCTATAGACCCGAGGTTAGCCACATCCTCTGTTGCTGTTGAGGGCTTCTCAATGGGCAAGGGAGAATCACTCTTTTTGGTCGTGGGACAGGGAACAGGAAAGACTCTCTGTTTAGTCTGAATGCTGTGACCATCCCTGGAGGAGCTGCTGCTGCCATTAGTAACACTATGGCCTTGGTAACTGTTTCAAAAAAGTTAACTAGGTTTAGGAGGCAGGATCCGCCATTAACAAAGCCGAACTGGGTAGGGTCCAGTGTTTGGAGGTTCCCAAAGTCGTTGTTTATGAGCTCCATGATGATGCGCTCCATAGCTTTGCAGACCAGGCTAGTCAGGTTTATAGGGCGATAGTTCCCCGGATCTGTTGTGGCACCACCTTTGTGGAGCGGGATAACTGTTGCTGTACACCATTCCTTGGGTACATAGCCTGTGGTAAGGCTGAGTTTGAGCAGTGAATTTAGGTGAGGGTTTAGTTCTTTTTGGAGCTCGTGTAAGATGCAGCCTGGGATACCATCCGGACCCATTGTTGCTGTGTTTTTGGCTTTGGAGAGGGCTGTTTTCACCTGCGTGTCTGTGATGTCTGGGGCTCTACATTCTTCTGGGATGGACACGAGCCCTTTTGGGAGTGGGGGTGGGGTAAAGTTTGCACTGAACCTGTCGGCCAGGATGTTGGCAATGTCAATTGCTTCAGTGTATTTTTTGCCATTTTGCACTAGCTCAGAGCAGATCTGAGAGTTGCCACCCAGGTTCTTGACATAGCTAAAGAAGGCCTTGTGGTTATCTTTAGAGTCTTTGGCAATTTTTCTTTCGAAACTGGCCTTGGATGATTTTATGAGGGATCGTAGTTTCTTGCTAATACTGATCAGGGATGCCTTTCCTTTTTGGGATTTTGCTTTATCATGTAATAATTTCCTCCTTCTGTTGCATAGCTTATTTATGGCCAGGGACCACCACACTGGTTTCCTCTTTTGGAGGAGTGAGTCTTGGTTTTACTTGGGATGGCTCAATCCATGCATTCCTGTAGGTGCTCAAAGAATGCATTTGTAAAGGATTCTGAGATTTGGGCAGCATTATCCTTTAGCAAGTGGACTTTGAAACTTTCCACCTCGGTCTTGTGAAGTGTGAAGTTTGCTCTTGAAAAGTTTTTCACAGTGGTTTCCTTGACTGGGCGTGGGGTCGGGATGTGGATGTCCATTGTGATTAGTTTATGGTCTGATCTTACCAGCGAGGGGTTTACCTCTGTTGTGGAATACTGGTCCCCCATGTTGGTGATGATCAGGTCCAATATGTTTTCACCTCTTGTGGGCATGGTGACCAGTTGTTCCAGGGCATTTGAGTTTATAAACTCTAGGAAGCATTGGCTAAAGGAGTTTGTACTTGAGTAGTTTTCCCAGTCAATGTTTGGGTAGTTGAAATCACCCAGTATCATGGTGTTTGGTAGGATCTTCATATTTTCCAATGTTCTCAGGAATGCTGAGTGGGGGTCCTGAGACATGGTGGGTGATCTGTAGCAAGCTATGATCTGAAAAGCAGCTTTGCCCACTGTTAGTTGCACATGGATGGTCTCCGAGGCCTTGTGCTGTGCTACTAACCTGGAGGTATGGGTATCCCTTATGAAAATGGATACACCCCCTACTTTTGTATTTCGGTCCGGGTTCTGGGGCCAAAAGGTATGGTATGAGTTGTAGCCTGGTAGTGCTGGGGTGCTCTCTGGAGCCTTGAACCAGGTTTCTGTTACTGCACAGATATCAATTTTCTCCATGCTGAGGAGTGCCTCGAGTGCATGCATTTTGAGGTTTAGATGTCTGGCTTGAGTAGCATTACACTTGATGCGACATAAAACAAAAAAAAACAAACTAGTAAAAAGTACAAGTAAGACGCTACTTGGATCCACGAGACAAGAACCTTTTAACCTTTTATTACACACAAAGAACTGAGCGCTTTCACCCACCTCCACCGTGGGTTTCTTCAGAGTTAATAAAATACAGGAGCAGTTACTAATTTATACTAAACAAATGAACTATGAAAGCCAATCACCTTATAGGACATTATCCAATATACCTATCTGTCTGATTAATTAATTAAAGGTATATATCTGTAAATGTTAGAAGTTCGAAAAGTTCAATCAGATAGCCATTGTATGGTTGTATAAAAATCACTTATAAAAACATTTAAAATTCTAAAGGATATATGTATACCTTAGTAAGAAATGAATAAATAAATACTTTATATGTAAAATATATATATATATATCTCTTGTGTGTATATATACTTTTCTATAACCTTTTACAAGTTTACCTAAATTTATCAACAAAAAATATATACAATAAATACAATAAATGTGAAAATTCATAATGAAAAAGGTCATAACATAAAAAGTATTGTTACTACCTCAATAAATAGTGACTTGAAATGTACATACCTACAATAAAAAATTCACATAAGAACACCATTTCTAATGTAAAATCATGTGAAATAAATACCAAAATACATATGTATAAAAAAATCCAATCTAAAAAGTTTTTTTAAAAAGTACACAATGTCTAAAGATGGCAAAACACAAATGTCTATATAATATAGGATTTCATTTTTAAAAAACTTGAAATAGATACATGTTCATTTAGTCCTGGCTGCTTACAAGCATTTAGCCTAAGCTGCCATAAACATTCTTTGCTCTCAAGCAGTGAATTTAAATCACCGTCACTGTTCCCATTCATTTCTGGTATCCTATCTATTACAAAAAATAAAAACCTCTTAAAATCTTTGCATTTTGTACTGTGCATATATAGGGAACTAGTAACCTTCTTGTTTTTGATATCCCTATTGTGCTCACTTATTCTTTCTCTTAACTTTCTTATAGTTTTTCCTATATAAAATGCAGAACACGACAGGCATGTAGCTAAGTATACAACTAATTTTGTGTTACAATTTACATTTCCTGGACATCTAAGTGTCCTATTGTAACCGTGTAATGTAACATATGGCCCATCGTTAATATATCGACAACTTTTACAAAAACCACACTTTCTCATTGTTGAGCTTTTAAATAAAATACTACTTTCAAAATAGTTTTTCAAATTTCTTCCTCTACTAAAACTATAGAAGGTGTAGTCCCTATGTACTGTAAAATTTCTGTTTGATTGACAAAAACTTTTTCGTAACATTCCCTAATGGTGTTAGTAAAATCATTTATGTTGTTACTATAAGGGACTATAAATGCTCCTACCCTTCCATCGTGGTTTTTTCTGTTTTCATTTTTATTAAGGGTACCATATGTCAACAATGGTTTAAAAGTGTCCTTCCTTTTATTACTCACTTCACCCTTAATACCCTCGACTAATTTTCTTGGGTACCCTCTTTCTAAAAACATATTTTCCAACTTTGTTAATTCCTTATAAAATTCCGTATCTTCGGTTATTATTCTTGATAGCCTCACCATTTGCCCTTTTATTAAATTTCTTTTCTGAAAATAAGGGTGACAGCTGTCAAAATGCAAATAGGAGTTTGAAAAAGTTTTTTTACGATATATTGTAGAATTCAGATTTCCATTCAATTTATAAATTTTCAAATCCAGATAATCACAACTCTCATATTTCATATTGTATGTGAATTTTAAAAATGTGGTACTACCTTCTAAGTATTCTATAAAATTATTCAGTTCCTCTTTATTTCCCTTCCAAAATATCAATATATCATCCAAAAATCTAAGGTATAAATCTATTTTTGACCAATAAGTACTTTCAAACACTTTTTGCTTCTCCCACATGGCTAGAACTAAATTCGCGTATATGGGGGCACATCTGGCCCCCATTGCCACTCCTGCACATTGTTGGTAATATTCTCCTTCGTGCTGGAAGAAATTGTTTTTTAGTATCATTTCCATCAAATCAACAAGAAGCTTTCGTTTTACTGTGTGAAACTTTCCAAAACCTCCAAACTATTCTCAAATAGTTCTAAACCTTCTGCCAAGGGAATTACTGAAAATAAACTGATAATATCTATTGTCACTAAATGAACATCCTCCAATTTCTCATTTTTGTAACTATGAAGCAGTTCGAGGCAATGCCATGAATCCTTTAAAATATACTTAATGTTTGCTACTATTTCCTTACAATTTATATCCACATAATGAGCTATAGCTTCCATTTTTGACTGCTTTGCAGACACTATAGGTCTAAAAGGGGGATTAGAGATGCTTTTGTGTATTTTGGGTATACCAAAAATTGATGGCGTCAATGGATATTCAACTGATAAGTACTCAAATTCGGCCTTGGTAATCATTCCTTCCAACAATAAATCATACATTTGCCAATCCACTTTTGTGTATGCCTTAGTTACATCATACCTTGCTATTTTCTTATAAGTTGTCTCATCACTCAACATAGCACACATTTTGTTATTGTAATCCAGTTTAGCCATCAAAACCACCCCTCCCCCTTTATCAGGTTTCATGACTCTCATTTCATCAGAAGCACTCAACTCATTTAAACAAAACCTTTCTGCTTCTGTTAAATTATCTTTGGAAATATTACTATCCTTCCATGCTTTCCTAAGTTGCACTTCACAAAACATTTCAAACAAGTGCACTATAGGATTATTTGGTGGAATAAATGTACTAGACCTTCTTAGTGTAATATTTTTTATATCAGTACCAATATTATTATCCAGTTTTTCTTTAAAATAAATTCTAAGATTTAATCTTCTCGTATACATTTTTAAATTCAGTAATATTTTTCCAATATCCACTTGATACGTAGGGATATATTTAAAACCTTTTTTAAAAAGTGTAAGGTAACTACTGTTTAAAGTTTTTGCTGTATAATTATACATTGTAAAATTACCTTCTGTAATGATCTTACATTCACCATTTTCTTGTATATAACTTTGGTTTTGCTCAAAAATATTTATTTCTTGACTACTCGACATTGTGTTAAAAAAATGTTCATTACTGCACTCATGTTCTTGCACATGCAGTTCATTTGTAATCACAATATTTCTAAAATTATTTTCTCTACTGCTATCTGCTGAAAACCTAGCATTAATGCAGTCATATTCTGTCACTTCATTACATTCAAAGCTATCAACCACCTCCCTTGTTTCACAAATCTTTAATGCTGAAATACCTTTGTTTTTATTGGTGACAGCCTGTGTAACATCTAAGGGTACATTTGTTGTATTAAGGGGTACACCTAAACAATGTAAGTTTGTCCCTTCATTTAATAATGATATGTTTGCCCCCTGTGTCTCCCCCCTCCATTGTATTGTTGAATGTAGTTTTGATTCTGCCCCTGATAACGTTCTCTCAAACGTTCTGATCTGCGGAGCACAGGTGGGTTTGTCTTTTGAGCCTTGCCTAAAAAAGGCACTATGGGGGTGGTAAGAGCCTTGGCCAGTATTCGAAAGCCTAAGGGCGACAGGTGCAAGCCATCTCTGGCGAAGCAGCGTGGCTTGTCAAACATGTCATCCCAGGCTGACAGACACTGGATCCTCTCTGAATGACACCAATAGCTTAGCAAATTGTTAAAACAGATATTTTTTTCTTTATACTGTGGCATCATTCTTGGTGAGGGCAAGATGCTACTCAGGGTCAGGGTCATACCGGCCTGGGCTACATGATCAGAGAGCTCCTCTATGTCTCTTTTCATGTAGTCCAGGGAGGTACAGCTCAGGTCGTTCACACCAACATGTACAATGACATAGTCATATTTGTACTTGTTTTGGAGTGACCTGAGTGCTTGTGTTATGTGGTGGATCCTGGCACCCGACAGGCAGCTTACAGTAACTTTCTCCTTGTTCAGTCTAGTGAGTGGAATGTCAGTGTGCCTGACAATAGAGTCACCTATTACTAGTGTATTGGGTGTGTTACTTAGCCTTAAGGGCTGTGGTTGTGTGGCACACTGACTTTGTGAAGTAAGTGATACGTGGTTGTTGTTAGAGGGTGGAGGGTGCGTGGATGTCTGCTTTGGTGGTCTCTCCTGCTTAGGCAGATTTTTATTTAGAGCCTCTGAGTACGTTTTTGTGTACTTATGTGTGTTTGCTGGTGTAGATATGACAGGCGTGTGTGAGACTGGTAGTGTGGTGCAAGTGTTTCCCTTCTCCTCCTGACTGACTGTTCCAGCCTTGGGTTGAGAGAGCTTGGCCTCCAGTTTGGCTGTATAGTTGCATCTCTCACATACATGTGTGTTTGTTGGAAGGAGGAGAGGGTTGTTTGTGTACATGAGGCAATTATAACATTGCCTCAAGATACCCAGATTCACCAGCTGGACTGGAGAGTACACCTGAAACTGCCCTTTGGACATGTCTGTACGGATAAATGAACTGCTTTACTGATTGTCCGGTAGGGACGAATGGGGAGCCTTGTACAACTGTTTATTAAAGGGGGGGTGTAGTGTTAGCATTTATTAGTGCTTACTGAGAGCTTAGAGCAAGTGCTGGACTGTAAAAGGAAGGTTAGAGTGCTTTAGTTGAGAGTTTGACTAATTCCAAGGGAAAAAAATTGAAGAGCAGACTTTGCGGAGCCTGGAATAGTTTAACCTTAGCTAACCGGCACTGTGTGGTGCGCAAAGACACGCAAAACCGTGCAAATGCGGGTTTTAAAGCAGGGAGATGAAAGAGATAGAAATTAGCCCAAGACTGCCAATAAACTACTATTTGCTGGGCTGAGACCACTCCTCCAGGGACAGATAGGCTGCTCAAAGCTCGCCACTCTCACTGGAGAACAGAGAAACTTCTTCCTATCCAAGTAAGGATATGGGCAACACAGGAACTTGTACCACAGCCCTGAATTCAGCAGAACCTGAAAACTGGATTATACTAACTTAGAAAAGGCGGGAAACAAGAATATTTTTTTTTCTTTTTTTTTTTGGAGAAAGTAAAGTAAACTTACACAAAAAGCACTTTAAATGCTTTGAACAGGCTAGCGCACTTGACTGTGTAGCCTACACAGTTAAACAACATAAAAAATGACTTAAACGACTTTAACAGTGCAAACAGCAAAAAATAGTATAGTATGGAGCAAAAAAATAGATTTTTAGAGCACAGAATGCTAGAAAATCGCTTTTTCGGTGGAATTAGCAGTCACAGGAAAAATGCAGAGAAAAAATACTTAATCAGTTGAAAGTCACTCTTTTGTCCCATACCTCTTAACTGTACAGATTTTCGCAAAATGTCCAGACTTTTGCCTCATATTGTTGGTCCATTTTTCATAAAATTGTGTTTTATTGGCAAATTAGTGGCAAATCATTAAAGAGTGAAAAAAGAAAATGAGACATTTGACTTTCAGACTTCATACCCTTAAGAAAATTCATGCTAATGCAAAACCTGTTATTCTATCTCCTTTCTAAGTTTGGAAGAGCAATATTTAAAATGGTCCCTATTTTTAGTCCTTTGTCCCACTTTTATTTACGGGGTTGTCCAGATTTCCTGCTCTAAGAGGCTGAGAGGTATGATTATGACTACAAACTCCAATACATTAGTTTAACAGTAAAGAAAAATCTCAAATAAATATTACGTGAAAGACACAAAAGTATAGCCAGTGCAATTACTAATATATTTCTTATCCTGCAAGCTGCCTGTGAAGAGTGCAAAAGTAGCACACAGAAGGTGATAAAAGGTAAAGTCATGGTTAGAAGACTGTACAGGATACAGTAACAGCAACAATGTGTAGACGACCTGGAAAATAAGACAGCAATTATACTTGAAACTGAATGACATATGTTAGTCAGGATCCAGATTTCAAGGAAATGCAAGACTGGAGAAAAGATGAGGCCTTTGAAATATTCCACACTAGACTAAATAAAACTGCAGCTTCTGTGACAACACGTCTCATTATGCTGAAGAATTAACAGTCAATATGATGAGGGAACAGTTTTCACTTAGAAGTTTGCAGTCAGTGGACTTCTAATAATGGGAAGTCCAGTACATATTAAGATATAAAACACTTCAGGTAAACACTAGAACTGTTGATAGACAAACAACAAATTTCAAGACACTAAGCCATTTAACAAAAAGACATAATATTTCAGTAATTATAATAGTGTCAGATGAATATGATACCTTGCCAGTATCATGTCTAGTCAGTTTGAATGACTGTTTCCAAAGTACTATAATTTTTGACTGGCTCTGGTAAGATGTTTGCCAAGTTCGGGAATTCATCTACCAGTGTTTTCACTTGGTATTCCTCTAAACCAAAGTATATTTTTCTCAAATTACAATAGTTCAATGCAGGAGAATTATCGGCCTCACAGAACTGCACCTGAAGTCACCGGTTTCATTGTGCCGAATCTTCTAACTTGGTAAAACGTATAAAACTCACTTTAGAAAACCTTGGAAAGTATTCTGCTGGATAACAGAACCACCAAAATAAAATAAAATAACAACTGACCATGACCTATGAACACACACTTTATTAAAAGACTTAGTGCCTCAGCCAAAAGCCTTCCAAGAGTAAAGAACACATAATACACAACCATTTAAATACCCCCAATGTGCCCCCAATGGACTGTCTAACTTTTTATTTTTTATGTCCCTGTTATGTTCTTGAAAATGTGCTTTAAAAGACTGACCTGTCTCACCAAAATAAAATAAACCACAAGTGCATTTTAATGCATATATTACTTCGTCAGTGTTACATGTATAACTTCCATTCAAATAGAACTTAGTACCATTAATATCAGGAAAAAATCTTACTATATGCTTGCAAATAGAACATTTATTACAAGCAAAAGTGCCCATGCTTAGGGGGAACATTAACATCTAAAGTGGCCTCTGGTGGTAAAAAATTATTATGTACCACCATATACATTTTTACCTCTTCTGTAAGATATAGTTACATAATCCTGAAGTATATTTGCTAGCTTTTTGTCCCTAAGCAGCATAAGCCAATGCTGTTTCCCTTCTTTAACTATTTAATCAGTCAGGACATTATATGTTGTGACAAAATACACTTCTTTCCTATTCCCATTATTATTGTTTCCTTACAACACTCGTTTCAGAAGGCAGGTGATATGTATTACCACTCAAAGTGGGAGTACCAAAATGTTTGTCCAACACTTTTAGACTAGAATCCAGTACTGTCTTTCTATCATATCCCCTTCTAATAAACAATTCTTATCATATTTTGTATTTCTTTCCCAAATATACTATCTGAACTACACAACCTATTAATACGTAAAAACTCATTATATGGTAACACAGACATCAGGTTAGGTGTGGCGGATGTCAACTTGTACCATATAAGAACAGGTTGCCATTATTCAGATTTTTATGTATGGTAGTACAAAGACTTCACCTATATTGCCTAATAGATCAATATCTAAAAGGGGTACCTGTCTTCCTATTTGTATTCCATCAAATTCTAAGGAAAAATTATTCACCTGTATATCCTGTAGAAAATGCTGAGCTTCAGAAATATCCCCATCACATAGAAAAATTAAATCATCAATATATCTAAAATATTTGATCACATATAACTTAAAAAAGGACGACTATGTATGTGGTCAATTTCGAATTTAGCTATTACAATATTGGGATACAATGGGGCAAAAGCTGCCCCCATGATTATATCCTGCAATTGGTGAAAAATCTCTCCATTAAAAACAAAATAATTATTTTTAAAACAAAAAACAACTAATTCTACAAAATAATGTGATAAAGAACTATCCTCGAAGAAGTAAAATAGAGCTTGAACTCCTATATTATGCTTAATATTAGTGTAGAGACGTTTTACATCTAGGTTCAGCCAATACATGGTGTCTTTCCAGACTATACCTTTAATCTTATCTAAAAGTCCTGACTGTCCCTTATATATGGAGGAATCTTAATCACATATGGTTTTAAAAATGAATGTAAAAAATACACATATTATTTAAAAAAATACTTTTCTGCAGAAATAATAGGTTTGGCACTTATATTATCAATACCTTTGTATGTCTTGGGCAAACAATAAAACAATGCTATACATGTGGTAGCAGTAGTAAATGTTTTTATGTAGATCAGATTTAGTAAAGCATCCCAAACAGAAGCCCTTCTTTAACACAGTGAGATATTCTTCCATTGCTGTGTAGTATTTATTCACATCACATTTTTCATAAACATCAGTATTATTCACATGTGTATAGCAAATCCCAATATATTGCGCAGGATTCATAATTACAATCTGATTCCCTTTGTCAGTCTTTAGTGTGTTCATAGGTCGTGGTCAGTTGTTATTTTATTCTGCTGGATATGTCTTGAGTTTTGTTTGTTTCACATTATATTCAGCAGCAAGAACAATACATACCAGTAGTGTATCTATTTGTGTGTGTGTGTGTGTGTGTGTGTGTGTGTGTGTGTGTGTGTGTGTGTGTATATATATATATATATATATATATATATATATACACACACACACACATATATATATACATATACATATATATACATATGTATAGATATATATATACATACACATATATATACATATATATATATATATATATATATATATACACATATATATATATATATATATATATATATATATATATATATGGCTCTAGGACTATTGCACGAAATTATGTTTCCGCGAAACGTAAATGGCTGAACACACTTTAGCTAAAGTGCTTTTCACTGAAAAAGCACTTTTGCTAAAGTGTGCAAAAAAAAAAATTAAAAATAAGAAAACTGAAAAAAAACCCACATTACTCACATTTACGCAGAGGGCAAGCCCCTCAGCACCCCTCATGTGGGGGGCTGTGACCCCCACACCCCTCTACTTTTATATTCTCACTCTGAGATTGCACTACAGTGGGAAAAAGGGAATATTTCCTTCTCTCCACTGTGCTGCAATCTCAGCAACAGCCATTTCCCCACATTTTTGTAGTTTTTTAGCACATTTTCACTTAAGTGCTTTTTCGATGAAAAGCACTTTCACAAAGTGTGCTCAGCCATTTTACTTTCGGTGAAACGGCAGTTCGATAAGCAGTATGTATTCCACATAGATATATATATATATATATATATATATATATATATATATATATATATATATGATCTACTTCGGTAGATCAAAATGCCATAACACGAAATTTAGAAACCCAAGACAAAAAGATCACAAATGAATATCAATGAAATTTAACAATGCCAAAACTTTTAAAAATCAAAACACCTAATACACATGTCTGGAAGCACTCATAGGTTTTGAATGGAGATCATGCTGCAGTTAGAAGAACAGCTTCTTCATTTAAATATATCATGCAAGGGAAAAATTTTCCATTTTTAATGACTGTAAATAGGGATCGTGGAACAGTGAGGATCGAGAAATTTACCCTTTTCCCCACTATGGTGTGATCTCAGAGTTGGTATATAAAATATGCAGAGGCTGATGGGGTACAGGGATATATTTTTTAAGTGATGTGGTTAAATGTAGCGGTTGTTTTTCTGATTTCCTCTCGATCTCTGAGTGCCTCTAGACATACGCATTAGGTGTTTCGATTTTTAAAAGTTTTGGCATTGTTAAATTTCATTAATGTTTTCTTGTGGTTTTTTCATCTCAGGATTCTAAATTTAGGTATTATGGTATTTCGATCTACTGAAGTAGATATATACATACATACACTACATATTAAAAAATCAGTCAGAATGTACACTACTGTTAGAATCCTAAAGAGAATCTAGACATTTTCTTGTTTGCTCCTTCTACAAACATTGCCTTTGAAACCTTGGACACATAATGGTATTAGCAGGCAACTTCAATTTTTTTTTTTCATTTTCTGGCCTGGTATGTAAATGTCAACTAGATCTCAATGGAAATTTTAAGCTGTTGAACTTTATCCAAAGTGATTGGTTAACAAAGAGGCTAAGAGAGCATTTGCAGTACAGTGTTAAAGAATAAGACATCAGAGAAGCTCTATCAGCTTCTGAAAAGTGACTCAGCAGATGACATATAGAAACTCTATCAGGTTGCAAGACAAAGACAAAAAATCAAAGAAAATATTCATTAAACACCATTCATGAGGGATGCCAGCAAAAACCTGCTCACCAGTCCATAGGACATCAAATACAGATTAAATGCTTCCAGCTGCTTCTGAATGAAGAAAAGCCCACATAAACTGCATTACTCCATTCACAGCCTGTGATTAAAAAGGAAATAGAACACATCTTTCAAGAAGTAAAAATATCACTAAGGAAAATGAAGTCAGGCAAAACAGCAAGCTCAGATAAAGCCATAACAAATGTGACCAAGATGTTGTTTGAGTTACGGGAGATAAGGTTTCTGAGGATTCTCCTTGTGGCATGGAGAGAAAGGTGTATCCCAGATGACTGGAGAATAAACATTCTAGAGCCATTGTACAAGTATAAAGGGGACATCCACAAATGTGGGCAGTACAGAGATATCAAGATCCTAACTCACTACATAAAACTTCTGGAGAAGGTGATGGATAAACAGTTATGCAGAGTAGTAGAAATTATGATGGGAGATGAGCATTTTGGATACAGATCAGGATGCAGCACAACTGACATGATGTTTGCAGTGAGACAGATAGTAGAGAAGATACTAGACATGTGGAAAGAGTCCATTCCACTCATGCCTAGAGTTAGGAAAAGCATATTACAAGGTCTCAAGAAAGCTGATTTGGGCAGTCCTATGATGGTTCGATGTCTCGGATTCATTTATAGTACCAGTGCAGACAAATGTGCAAGGACCTGATCATGACACAAGTAGGAACAGTGTTCATATCCACAGAGGGCTTCCTAATAGAAGTGGAAGTGCATTAAGGTTCAGATCTAAGCCCATTGCTGTTCATACTTGTGTTGGACTACATTAGCAAACAGGTCAGAGGGGATAGAGCAACAAAGCTGTTGCATGCAGATGATGTGGCATTACAAGCAGACTCTGAACAGGAACATCAGCAAATGATAAAGAGTTGGAATGAAAAACTAAAGACACATGGGATGAATCTGAGCAGAAACAGTTGTCATGGCAGCAAACGGGAGAAATCAGAATGGAAGAAAATCTGAGGCAGAAGGGAAAATAGTGTTACAGGTTAACACCTTCAAGAATCTGGAAAGAGTGGCTAAGGAAATGGAAAGCCTGAATGAGGAGGTGCTGCAGCCAAACAGCACATAGTGTTCGAGGCAGAGTGTAACACAAGAATTCCAAAGACGCGAAAAATTAAGGTGTTCAAAAACACTGATGTGACTAGTACTTCTGTATGGCACAGAAACCTGGGCAGTGAAGGGCAGTGGAAGAAGCTTGAGGTGATGGAGATGAAGTGCTTCAGATGGGTGGCAGGATGCACACTGTGGGACAAATGAAGAAATGAGAACATCTGAGCAGAGACAAAATAACCCCAGTTGCAGATTAGGCCAAAGTTAAATGATTGCAATGTTTCAGTCATATGTGTTGAAAAGTAGATGACAATTTGATAAAAAGACTTAGAGACAGGAAGTAGGCAAGAGGAAATGAGGACATTCAGCCAAGAGATGGATAAACTGTGTAAGAGAAGACCTGTGATAGTCTGCCATGATGGATGAAGAAGTTAGAAGACTGGTTCTGCATCAGGAGAGGTGGTGACAGCTGATGAGACCCCATGACTCCATGTAGAAACATGGGAGAAAGGGTTGTTGATGCTGATGATGCTTATGATTATGATTGAACAATTTAAGAATTTTTCATGACAGATACTTTATGCAAAATAAATTAACCGGACATGATTGCTGCCCTCTTTGGTACCCACATTTGTTAAGAAGATGCAACTCACATCATTCAGTCATAAAAATATCTTAATTCCTTTAGTGTATCAGATATCATATAGCCCTTTTCCAACAAAATCTCAAAAGGTCGGGTCCAAGGTTTTAAGAGAAAAAAAATGATCTTGCTACACAAACGCAAGCACTACTATTCTCATCTTAGCTATTCCTTTACTCTGAAAACTAAGTGAAAAGGTTACATTGCTTGGTGGTACTTCTTTTCTTATAGCCAAGAAAGACTACTTGACATATATTGACAATATGAAAACATGGAGGAGATGAGTGCAATAAATTCTGCTTACTGGGCTCATTTTTATTGGATACCTCACTCTTTTGAATAGGATTAACATAATCCTTTTAAACAACCAGGGAAAGAACACTGTATTTGAAAAAAATGGAGACATTCTCTTCTGCTTTCAGACTCCTGTTCTCCTTGAACACAGATTACTCAGACATATTCTAAAAGCAAACACCTCTGTCTCCAAGATGTAGCATCAAGTTCATGGACATTTGCACAACATCTGCAGTTTTGAAATAATGCCAGTGCAGGCAAAGTGCAAATGACAAAACTCAGGAACATAACTTGCATATCATTCTGAAACATAACTCAAGCAGAAAGAAAGTACAGTTTTGTACCTACCATAAATGTAGATGTTCGAGGATTCCCTTGCTGCAGTCCTGACAATTGGGTATAGTCCGCGTCCCAGTCGGCCCGAATACCAGAGTATAAGGCTGACGTCGGTCATGGCGCCTTAGACTGACGTCAGTACGTCAGGGTACTAATGCGCATGACCGACGTCATTTCCTCAGTCTTTTCTTGCCCCAGATGTCAGAAGACCCAAAAGACAAGTCCCAAAACAACCTGCACCAAAAACATGTACAATATATACAGTAATAAATACAAAAATATATGCATGTAAACTCACCTACACAACCACCCTGAATCACAGAGGGAAGGAGGGAGGGTAAGGGAATCCTCGAACATCTACATTTATGGTAGGTACAAACCTGTACTATGTTCTTCGCCTTCCCTTGCTGCAGTCCTGACAATTGGGTAGAATCCCAAAGCAGAGGTAAGGGAGGCTGGCAAATTATAAAGTAGCAGGAGCTGACAACATGCCTTGTAAAACAGCTGTGGCAAAACCAGCTCTAGTCTTAGAGTATATAGGCAGGTGATAATGCCTAGAGAAAGTATGCACTGAACTCCAAGTAGCTGCTTCCAGAATATCCTTAGTTGCCACCCCCCTTAGAAATGCTGTTGAAGTGGCAGTAGCCCTAGTGGAATGAGGCCTAATCCCAGCTGGAACCTCTTTGCCATGATGGGAATAACAAAATGCAATGCAAAAGCCAATCCACCTAGAAATAGTTTGTTTTGACACAGGCTTGCCCTGTGAACTCAAGGCAAAAGAAACAAGTAACTGTTGAGACTGCCTAAAATCTTTAGTCCTGCTCAAATAATAACGCAATTGCCTGTGTACATCTAAAGTGTGCAAAATCTTTTCCCCTTTATTTTGAGGATCTGCAAAAAACGTAGGCAAATGAATAGTTTGGTTTAAAGCCACACTAGAAACCACCTTAGGCATAAAGGAAGGATTAGTACGTAATGATACCCTGTCCTTATGGAAAATCAAAAAGGGCTCTACTGCCATAAGGGCCTGCAACTCAGACACCCTTCTTGCAGAAGTAATAGCCAACAGAAAAGCAGTCTTCCATGACAAATATTTCAATTCAGCAGTAGCTGCAGGCTCGAAGGTTGTAGAGTAAGTTTTTCCAACACAAAATTGAGATCCCAAGCAGGAGTAGGAGCTCGGGGTCTTATATTCTTTGCCCTCTAAGAAACTGCTTGAACAAAGGATGCGAAAACAAAGGTGGGTCACAATCATAGTGAGCTGAAATTGCTGCAGCATGAATCTTTATGGAAGAGAAGGACAAACCTTTGTCCAATAATTCAGTAAGATATTGAAGAGCCACACTCAAATTAGGCTCTGAAATCTCCAAATTCTTTGCTGTACTCCAAAATAAAAATCTCTTCCATTTTACACTCTCCTAGTACTAGGCCTTCTAGCTTCCATAATCACATTTAAAACTTGTTGAGGAAGCTGAGACCTACCATGCTTCAACACAGAATATGCCAAGCTGTGAGATGAAGAGATTGAAGCTTGACATTGAGCAGATGACCGTCCTTCTGAGATAACAGATGAGGAATCAGAGGTAAAGGCCATGGAGGCTTCTTTACAAGACTCCTTAGAAGTGGGTACCAGTGTTGCCGAGGCCAATCTGGAGCTATCAAAATCATCCTTGGCCTGTCCTGTCTGACCTTTAGTAATACCTTTGGAAGAAGAGGTAGAGGTGGAAAGGCATAGACATGAAGGTTTTCCAACTGAAAGACAGAGCATCCACTTTCCAAGCTGTGTGATGAAACCCCTTTGTGCAATACTGTGGCAGCTGGTGGTTTAGTGGAGAAGCGAACAGATCTATGTCTGGAGTTCCCCATGACACTGTCAATTTTGAAATACATGAAGATCCAGTTTCCACTCGTGGGGATCCATGATTTGTCTGCTTAATACATCTGCTAGGGAGTTCTGTGCTCCTGGCAGAAACCTTGCCTGAAGAGTCAGTTGCAGGCTAGTCTCCCATAAAATCATTGCTTGCCTGCATAGAGGATAAGAATGTGTTCCCCCTTGCTTGTTGATGTACCACATGACAGTTGTGTTGTCTGTCAGAATCAACACCTGCCCTGGAAGAAGTAAGTCCTTGAACGCCATCAATGCAAACTGGACTGCTAACATCTCCTTCATATTGATATGTAGATGCTGTAGTCTGGCAGGCCACTTGTCCTGTATCCACTTTCCATTTAGATGAGCTCCCCAAGCAGTGTCCGAGGCATCTGTCGTTAAAATCTGACTCGCCTCTGGCCGGGTCACAGAGAGTCCCTTGTTTAGGTGACATTCCTGAGCCCACCACAAGAATTCCTTTTGAAGGCAAGGTATTATTTGAATGACAGTGTCCAAATCTTGGCAGTGCTGTGTCCATACATTTTTGAGATACCATTGCAGCTTCCTCATATGCAGTTTGGCATTGGGAAGCACCAGAATACAAGATGCCATGAACCCTAATGCTTGAAGGACTGTCCTTGCAGTCAGCACGGACTGATGAGATAGTTGATGGAAGTAAAGTGACAGACTCTTTTGTTTGTCCGGGGTTAAAAGGCCATCTGGGCTGCTGTATTCAGTCTCACACCCAGAAAGCACATGTCTTGAGAGGGTACTAGACTGGACTTTATTTCGTTCACAGAATACCCTAGGCATCTTAGCACTGCTATGACATATTCCAGATGCTGTAGAAGGTGTTCCTTTTCTTGAGCCAGAATCAGGCAGTCGTCCAAGTAAGGATAAATTTGAATGCCTTGAAGCCTGAAGTAAGCTATCACTGGAGCCAGAACCTTTGTGAATACTCTGGGCAGTAGATAAGCCAAAGGGCAATGCAGAGAACTGATAATGAAAATCTCCAGTTGAAAAGATACTTTCTGCAACTTAGCCTTATGGGCACATGAAGGTAAGCTTCCTTGAGATCCAAAGTTACCATCCAGTGATCTTTGCCCAGCAGAGGTAACAGTTGCTGTAACGTCAACATCTTGAACTTGGGAATGTCCAGATAAGTGTTGAGGATAGATAAATCCAAAATTGGTCTCCACGTGTTCCCCTTCTTTGGTACTAGGAACAGGCGAGAATAAAATCCAGCCCTTTCTGATACAGGGACTGGCTGAATAGCCCTATCTGAAGTAACTGAGAAACTTGCTTGTGAGCCTGTTTTCTTTGTGGAGGAGGAACATCTGGCATGCCCTTGAAAGCGGGCATTGTGTGGAAATAAAATCTGTACCCGTGATGAATGATATCCAGCACCCATCTGTCTTGAGTGATTAAATCCCAATTTTCTTTGAAAAGAGACAATCTTCCTCCCAAAGGAGCTGCCAGACGAGAGTCCACTGGCAGCTGAAAAGGCAGGTCATTGGTTCTGCTTACGAAAGGACTGACCCCTGCCC
Source organism: Protopterus annectens (assembly GCF_019279795.1). Taxonomy (NCBI): domain Eukaryota; kingdom Metazoa; phylum Chordata; order Ceratodontiformes; family Protopteridae; genus Protopterus; species Protopterus annectens. The sequence continues at coordinate 545,834,820 of NC_056748.1, read as the reverse complement.
TCACCAGAAGTCTGAGCAGGTGAACTGTCTGATCTAGGCCTAAACGAACCTTGAGCCCTGCCCCTACCACGTCTAGACCTACCCCTAGACTGGGAACCATAAGCAGGATATGTCCACCCCTTAGCAGGCCAATTTCTACTAAACTGGAGGCTGCACCTGCAAAAATCTTTAACAGTCTGCATAGACTTAGCTTTGTCCTCCATTTTCTTTAAAACTGCTTCCACAGGCGGTCCAAACAACACATCAGACTGTAAAGGAGCATCCAAAATCCTGGTCTTAACATGCTCAGCTAAATTCTGATCCTTCAACCATGCATGTCTGCGAAGAACAGAACTAGTAGCAGCCACCCTCGAGGAGGCCTGAACAGCATCAAAACCACACTGCAAAGAATGCTTACCCACTTGTTCAGACACATGAACCAAATCCAGCAATTCTTTACACTCAATACCTTCCGCCAAAGCATCCACCTTAGATTTCAATTGTGAAAGGAGATAATTCTGATATTTCAGCATATGAAACTGACAATTCAACGCCCTCATGGCTAGAGTGGAAGAAGTATATACTTTCTTACCCCACCTATCCAAAGCCCTTGCCTCTTTATCAGAGGGTACAGGATTTTTAACCACAGAAGCTTTAACACCTTTAGGCCCCTGAGAAACAGTTTCTGGGTCCGCCCTGGGACTCTTAAACAAATACTTATGAGCGGCACCCTATAATACCTATCAGGCTTAACAGGAGCAGGAGGCAAGGAATCAGGGTTCAGAGAAGCCTCTGCAAAACATCCTCCACCACATTCAACACAGGAGGAATAGCTAAGGGCCTATGCTGGGGCAAAACAAGAATTCCCTAAGCCTTTTTCTGGAGTCAGAGTAATCTTGGCCTTCCCATTTAAAGTGCTCCCTCATGGAGTGAAGAGTCTCTGAAAATGAAAAATCCTCAGGAGGAGAAGCTGAAGGAGTGGAATCATCCACATCAGAATCAGAATAAGTAGGAAACTCTTGCAAGTCTTCCACAGAAGACTCTGAAGCCTGTGAACACTGTTCAAAACTATCAAACTCCTGTTCCACCCTAGGCCTCTTATCAGGTGGGGGCATAGAACCTCTAATCAGAGTAATCAAATCTTCTGCCATTTTAAGCATATGTTTCTTAGGCACAGAGCCGAAATGCTAGGAGAAGCCCCTACAGAAGCTGAACTTGGCCTTCCTCTAAAAGAAGCTTTGGCAACAGAAGGAGAGGCCCTAACTACCTTGGGAAGAGAGGGAAGAACAGCTACCTGAGAAGCCCCTCAGCCTGGCCTACCTCCTGAGAGGGCACATCCTGTAACAGTAAAGTATCTGCCTGAGACTCCATAGAGACTCCTGGCAAAACCTCTGGCTCCCCTGAGCCTTCTAAAGGGCCGGGGTCCGGGACTGCGGTTCCTCACCCTAGACTTCACTGTTTTGTCCTTGCGCTTCTTAGATGAAGCAGGCCGGAGCATCCGACGGCATAGTATAATTGCAACGCTTCCCAAACACTAACCTAGCACAATCAAGCCTCCTCTTAATAGTGCGCTTGTTAAATCTAGCACAAGAGCGGCAACCAACAACGTCGTGCTCAGGCCCTAAACAAGGTATACACAATGTATGATAATCCCTATGCGGTATCTGTTTCCCACAAGAAATACAGTTATTCACTTTTTCTGACATCCGGTTAAATACTGAAGCAAGAAAAAACCAAAATGTTCTACGGGTTACTTAGCCAACTCTGAATTCGGTCTGAAACTCCGGTTTCGGAAAATCTCAGAACGCCAACCTGCACTCGCAAAATTGCTTCTGCATCGGACCATGCGGCAAAAAAGACTGAGGAAATGACGCCGGTCATGCGAGTACCCTGACGTACTGGCGTCAGTCTGCCATGACCTCTGGTATTCGGGCCGACTGGGACGCGGACTATACCCAATTGTCAGGACTGCAGCAAGGGAAGACGAAGAACATCAATTAAGTGGCAGTAATAAAAACAAGCCGAAAATAACAGAAAACACAGATGCACCTAAGACAGAAAGCTCTCATCTGTAGTACATGCATAACCAGACTTTTGCTGCAAAAGAGGGTACATAGTGCATATTTTTAACCTCACTGTGTGGTAGACTGACATCATATCACTGACCCCTCTATGGTATATTCTCCATACTTTATTTACTGTTGCTACACAGATAACTATCGTGTCATACCTACTTAATATTTAAAGGTTTGTCCAAAAAGGAAAGTATGCCAAAATATTAAAGAAGCTTGCTTAAGTGTATGCAAGATAAACAATTCTATATCAGAATAGCTGACTGTTCTTTGGTGAACTTCTTTTTTTGCATTTCCTCATGGGTAGAGAATACCATCTTACTGGCCTTTACAGCAACATGCCATACATAGTGAGAGAGTCCCATCCATGTGGAATATTTTAGGATGACCTTGTTTCTGTACCCGGCTTACTTATAACTTCACTGTGCCGAGCATCTGAGATGCTTTACATCTGACATTGCCAAACCCTCACAGCTGACCAGTGATACTGGTAGTGTAGATACGAGAATTAACAGTTAACAGGCTGAATAGCGAAACATATGTTGTACTATGAATGATTATGGGTGGTCAAAGTAGTCTGCCTGTAAATGTTTCCATTTAGCATGATACATGTAAAGTTATATATAATGAAAACAACTTATTATTGTATCAGATGTGCCTGAAACATTTTGTGGAATATCACATTTGGTTTCTGTGTTATGGCCATGCTAGCTTAACTGATGATATATGATACAGTGATAATATATGGTATTAGTATATGGTTGATCATATGCAGGATGTCTTTAAGAGTCCAGCTGCATTCAGAGTGGCAGTGGGTTTTGTTCATATTTAAAATTCACACACACTTTTCCAGGGGTCAGACTAGCTACCCTCCACTCTTTCAGCTGTTCTGCTAAATATGCATTTAATACATTGGTCGGTGGCACCCAGTGGGTGCCACTGTTGTTCATTGACAGCTACTCTACTGCACTGCCAGTGTTTTGGAATCCGGCCAAAATTATGTTTACATATTTTCTCTTTTGGTTGCTTCCACAACCAGCAATGGTATAAAAATATAATTGCTGACTGCTGACTTTCTAGTTTTTCATTTTATTCCTGTATCTTTGTCTAGCAGTGTACCTTTATTTCTTCATCAAGTTGCTTCTTCATCTCATCTACTTGCAATATCAGTACCGATTTTGCTTTGTTTAGCTGGCTGCATTTGGTTTCCTTCTCCTCCACTTGATGTGTAAGATCACTACATTCCACTGGAAAAGTAGAAAGAAAAATACTTTTATGAAGCTTCATTCAGAAGACAGTTTAAATAGCTCTGAAATTTCATGATCCATAAGCTGTTGAGGTAAGTATACAGACTATGCATTCTATTCAGTCCTGCTAACAGAAACACTTAAAACAATGGAGCTTTTTAATAAGTGGGAATGAGGCCTGTAAGATGGCTCTTGCCTCATAGCAGGAAGCTGGTGAAACCAGGTGGTTATAAAGCAGTTTTGTATAACAGTGGGAGAGACAATGGGACTTAATATGCCACTAAGCACATCCAGCCTTATGTAAACATTATGCAAATAAAAATTCATATTTAGAAATGCCAAATATTTTCTTTTATGTGGTAGGAAATCCAGGAAGTATGCTGCCACTCTATGTGGTAAGACTGCATGCCAGAGCTGTTTCTTCCGTTTTGCCCAGTGACTTCAATGGTATGCTGGGACCAAACACAGTAGAATGCTGAGACTGATGAACCTATGACTTTCCTATTACTGCAGGAGGAAGTCACATCAAAGGCACAAATATACTTTAAGATAACCCATACCGTGCAGAAGTTTACTGTTTGACTGCACACCATACCTCTCAACTGCACAGATTTTTGTAGAATGTCCCTGGTTTTGTTTCATATTTTTGTCCTGTCCACCATATGTTTTTTGATTTTCTGCTAAAACACTGTGGATTACAGTAAGTCAATAATGTCAGATGTTACTAGGTTCATAGCTCATATTGTTTAGAAAATCTATGTTGATGTAAAAAAACTGATGTAAAAAAAAACTGTTGTTCTGTTACACCTGCAAGTGTATTATAGTAATATTTAAGCAATGGCCAAGATTCGGGGTCTTTTCCTCACATTATTTTTGGTTTGTCCAGAACTTTTTTAAAAACATCTTTATTAATATCACACATTGCATACTGGCAGAAGTACACAAAGTGAAAGCAAACCATTGAGACAATTCATTTACCTTTCTGCACATTATATAAATATGAATTTGGTCTTAACATTACACAGATTGCTCAAGAACTACCTTACCTGAAATATTCCTCCTCATGAACATTATTATGTATATACTGTTTCCTTTTCTAAAGGTCCCACCTCCATTTTTATCTCCTTCTACACAATTCAATAATTCTATTACAGTTAGTTTGCTTTTAATTTCAATTTCTTCATAACTGCTTTTTCATCAGCCAACAGCATTAAAATCAGTAGAGCCTTACTGCGTCTAGGAAATTCAATTTCTATATCCCAGCTCAAAAGAATGATTTCCTCAGTTGAAATAATTTTTTCCCTCAACATTTCTTAAATTAATATAATAAGGAATTTATAATAGTTAACTCATTGTATCACCCCCCCCCAAAAAAAAACATATATTCTCAGGTACCCCACTCTTTCCCATCATACCTCCAGCAATTTTTGTCCACTTGTAGAAAAATCTCTCTGAAATTTACTTTGAGTATAAAAGTTCCTATGAAAATACCTCCATGCAAAACTCTTAAACCTTCTAGATTTTGTTGTATATTTGGAGTCATACGAACACCTTCCCATTATTTCCTTGTATATTGCATTTTTAATGTAATTTCCCATTCATTATGTGATTAATTCTTACAGATATCATGCATTATTTTACATGCCCTATTAATTATCCCATTTTTAACACTACTTCTGTTCTAGATTCAATTTTAAACTCAACTGGAGCTGGTCTTTCATGTAACACTTCCCTATTCCTTTCTCTATCTGTATACTGTGCTATCAGTCCCTGGCAGGGAAAGCAGAACTCAATCCACACCCACACTTCTGCTTGGCCTCATCCTACTCTATGACTTTTCCTTCCCAAGTTATTTGCTCCAAGTACCTTGATTCCTTTCCTAATTTTCACCAATAAATGTGTGCTTCCTCTTGACTATTTTCTGTATCTTGACTTATAGTCATCCCCATTGGTGACATTTCTTTTCTCCATTACCATATTAGTTTTCAAAATATTTTAATTTACTTTCTACATCTATTTCTCTGTATGGTTGTTACTTTTTCTCTTTAAGTGCCTGCATCCAAAATCCTACTCTCTCCTTATTTTGTGAACTTCCCCCACTTCAACATCATTTCTTTCCACTTTGATTTATGGACTTTGGCTTGTGTTATGTATATGCACCCTACCTGTTAAGCACTAAAATATCCCTTCAAATTGGGGAATCCTATACCACATTGTTGTGTGGGGTGAAAAAATGGATCACACAACTCTTGCCCTGCTTCTCTCCCAAACAAATTAATTAAATTATTTATTACTTATGGTCCATAGTTTCTCCCCAGCTGATAAAAACGTGCCTCACCTGAATACAATACTAAAGGGACTAAAATATTTTCAGTGCTTCTACTGTACTATTCATACCCACTGTTAAGAGCTTCCATCTTCTCATTGCTTGTTTTATCTTTGGTTTATTCTCTTATCACACATCTATAGCTGCCATAATAGAATCCCTTTTACTCCACGCACACAAATACTTTACCTTTTCATTTCCCCATAAATATGGGTATTGTTGAACTGAATCATTTAATGTGTGTGAATATAATTTATTGCTATAGCCTTTGTCTAATACTCATTTATTTTATATTATGAAAAAAAACTGAAACTGTCTCAAAAAGTTTCATAACATCAAAATATGCTGTTCTGGAATTATCAAATACAAAATAATATCATTTGCAAATATGGTTAATTTTTCCTGTACCATAGCAGGTACCATATTTGTGAGACCCTTCCTTTCTTTGGCAATGTCTCTAAACATAAGGCAAATCACAAAAGAAGAAGTGGATACTCCTGTCTGGGTTTTCTGCTTAAACCCACCTTGTAAGACAGGAGTCCTCTCACCTTGCTTCTTACCTCTGACCCTTCGTATGTCTTACTAATTAACCCTATTGTTCTAGAAGGAAATGTAAATGATGGCATTGCACTAGTCATACAATCCCAGCTACCTCTGCTGAATGCCTTCTCTGCATGAAGACAAGTCAGTAATAATGGGGTCTTCTTGCACTCTGCTTTTCTTTTGGATTATCATTGTTCTATTTATGTTGTCAAATATTTTTCTCCCTCCACAAAACTATATTGATCCATATCTATCAGTTTTGTCAACACTTTATCCATTCTCTTATGTATTATAGACATAAACACTTTATAATTATGGTTCAAAATTGAAACCGATCCATATGAAGTTAGAATTAAAGATCTATGCCCTCTTTGAGTAGTGCAGCCACCAAAGCTTTCTTCCAAGATATTGATTTTGGCCCTCACTTTAAAATATTATTAAACAAAACCTTCCAGATCTTTATCACTTTTCCCCTCCTATCTTCCAAATTTCCACAAGAATACCATCTGTTACTGGAGATATCGCCACTGATTGATTATACATCACAATTTTTTCTCACATCCTGTCCCATTTTAGCAATGAATTCTTGCATCCCATCTTCCTCTAACCTGTCATTATTAAGTCTTCTATAAATGTTTTATTCATGCTTTTTTTCTTGGTTTCCATCATTCCTCTGCTCTATGCAGATTTTAGTAGAATTTTTAAAATATCTCCAATACTGCTCTGATCTCTGGTACATTTTAATTTCATAGGGTCCCTTAGATTGGCAATGCCCTTTCTATTTTCTGTTGCCTAAGTCTTTGTGCTAATAGTTTTTGTGCTCTGGTGCTATTATCAAATCAAACTTTCCTTTCAAAACTCATGCATATCAGCCAGATACTCTCTTATTAATATTTTATGCATTGTTATTAAGCTTTTAAAATGTTTAGTATGAACGTATTAATTATAAGTTGAAATATTATTTATGCTTATTGCACTTTAGATAGGAGAGTTTTTGTCATGATGATTAATTCAGTTATTTAATTATTCAATCATTAACTGGTTGCACTTGTATAAAAGTATCTGCCTTGTGTATGTATTTTATCTTAAGAAGCATACACTTGATATTAAAGATTTGGAAGCAGATCGAACAGTTTGGCTTTATTTTGTTTGTGTTCATTTTTTTTAAAACTTGAAGGTGTTCCTGCTAGTAATTTCATATTTTCCATTCCAAATATTCTCATATGTTTCTCTAGAAATCTGCCATCTTTTTTTCACTTCTGGATCTCCATGAAACTTCATTATTGCATATCAGATTCCAGTTCCTGCCCATAAATAATATTCCCTGCAGGTAGCTAGTTCCCGCTCCCATATTTCTCTTAAGCTCTTAATAGCAGTTTTAGATGGAATATAAATACATGCCGTTGTCCTCCACCTTCCTTGCCAATAACTCCTTATTATCACCAAGCTACACTTCTTGTCTTTCTTCTGCTCATCTATCACTATTGGAGCCTATCTTGCAACCCGTATGATGACCTTTCTTTTCTTTGTCCCTGATACTTTTCTGAATAACCATTCTGGAATCTTTTCTTTACCAAATTCACATGCTGATTTCTAACTGTGTCTCCTGTAAGATTACTATGTGTACCTTACACTTCTTAATATAATTCAATACCCTTTGCTTCTTGTCCAAGCTTACAATGCCATTCACATTTCATGATATGACTGATAAGGCACTCATTCTGATAAGATGTTATTACTTTCATATATTCTCCTATATGACAGTTTTGTTAACATATCTTTCCAACTAGCAATTTACATGTACGCAGTAGTGATTGGCAGGCTAAACTTTTATGTAATTCCAGCTTCTAATCACTGTTTAGACCCGTGTCACATTTCCCAGACTTTGTTTCAATAAAAACATACAAAAATGCAAATTTTCATTTTAAACCACATAGCCCTTTTAGCTCACACATGTATGCATTTTCCAAAAATTAAAATTAGAGCTCCATATATGGGCAGATGCCCCAGATAAACAGTTGTACCCACAGACTTCACCTATTCTAAAGTTAGGTTTAATAATGCTGACAACACACGCTAGATCCTGTTTCCCATTCTGCACCTGCACCATCCTCCCTTGTCTCTTCTCAACTTGCCTCCTAGATTTGAAAAACAACTTTGATATTCTCATTTAAATGAATTATAGCCTTAAGAAAAAGTGCTCTGGCTATTATTACAGGAAAAGCTGTTTGTGTTGTTATGATTCAGACTCAGGTGGTTATTTCTAGCAGGAATGTAAATGGTTGTATTCTCTGCAATAAAACAGACCATTTATTTTCACTATGCTGCTTGTCACTTCTTTAAGTACTAATTTTAACGTTTCATCATACAAGTACCTCACAGTTTACGGTTCAGTCTTTTCCTGATTTATTACCTATGTCTGCTGACTTTCAATTTCAGAACTGCACTAGCAGTTAAAAGAAAAGTACATTCATACTTTAATCACTGTAATTAGCAACAGTAACTGACAAGACTGATAAAATTCTCCCACCCCACATTTAGAATATCTGTGCATTCTGCATACAACTGCTTTATAATGTAACATGCAGCTGACTTCAAGAAATTTGTTATACACGTTTACTAAGACAAGAAAATAACTTTTTTACTTACAGTTTATACACACATTAACTAAAAAAGGGAAAATTTTACTTACAGTTTCTTCTTGACTTCTTTCATTATCCTTCTAAACATTAATGACAAAATGGAAAAATTATACTTTGTAGTCAGGAGCCTATTTAAAATAATCAGCAAATTTCCAGTCTTTTTTCCAACTCTTCTCTCCACTTTCTGTAGAAACACATTTCTTATGTCCAGTTTGCTTCTTACAGAAATCTCCATTTACAGTTTGCCTGTTTGTTTCCTGGTTTCTGATTCTTGCTGTTCCACTTCTTTGTCTTCTGTATCACCTAGCATGGGTCTCTGGTTCAAATTCAATGTACTCCTTGTTTTTCTCATTAGCTCTTGTGCTTTTTTTTCTGTAACACAATCATTCTCCTTTGGAAGCCTGAGGGTTTTACTGGAAATTCTGTCTATCGGCTATACCACTTTCGGAGGAATGAGAAACAACATTTTCATTCAACTTGCTGGCTCACTTTTTGCTGGATAAATGTTTTTATTTCCTCCTTCACCTGCACTACTTCAAAGAATGTCTTTGCTCCTTTAAAAAAAAAAATATTCTGAAGACAGCTGGATATAGCAGTTCGTATCTTCTCCATGCCTTTCAACATCCTCTGACTACAGCGCTACACTCACTTTTCTTCTGACTGATATACGGTGAATAATCATTTTTGATGAACACTCTGATGTCTTCAACTGGTAATATAATACTCTTCTGTCTCATTTTTGTAAGGAGCAGCTCCTTCTGCTGCTATGACTGCATTATTCTTACAATAGGTCCTGACTTTTTTCTCATAGACAAATTTGGAGCACACAAACATGCAATGTGCCCTTTCTATTATAAGATCCTCTTGTGGACTGCCACTCAGATTGCTTGTTGGTACTTTCAGAAAATTAATATACTCTGTCCCATTCAGGTTCTCTGGTACAGAAAAAAATCTCATTTTCTTTGCATGCATTGTCTTCTAGCCCTGCTATTTTTTGAAACAGTTCTGCATGAGAAACTTCAAATTCAGTCAGTCCTTCCTTCATTTCTACCTCTAATTTTTGCAGTTTTATCAGCTCATATGAATAGTTACTTAAAGCTTATTCTATTCTTCCCAGCCTTTTGTCATTTGACCACATATATTTCTCCAGTCTCAATTATTTTAAACACCTCTGAATACATTTGATTTTTTCCCCTCTAAATCACTGGAAGCCATCTTCTATACTGAAGCTGAAACTTGATCTGTTTTTATGGCTCTTTTTCACCAGTGTTTTTACTTCTCCTTTTCTAGTTGATTTGTCTTGTTTTCTTTAGCCTTCTTAGTTGCTGATATCCAGGCAATGTAGCAATCACTAACAGAATTTTACCAAAATAAATTATTTTTTTCCTGGCTGATTTCTGAAGTTTCTGTTTTCAAACTGGAATAGTTCTAATCAACCAACTGATTAGTGTGCAGCCATCTTGTAAATCCTCTGTCCAGAATTCAGATTTATTTCTTTCTTGAAAATTATTGAGCAAATATGCCATAAAGTATACTACACATTGCATCCAAACCCAAAAATCAGTCGCTACTCTATTAATACTTATATTTGATGTGCTCATAGAACCCGTACCTTTTAAATAAATATGTATTTTTACTGAAATGTACAGAAAAGTAGCATATTCTCAGTTTGGGTAGTTTAAGCTGATGTATTGTATGTTCTGTGCTGGTTAACAGGAACATGAATGTGTAATTTTATTACATGTTAAGAAAAGAGAAGCAAAGCATAGCTTGTCAATGATGGATCAAAGTATATACTCCCATGTAATTTATCGTGTACACTGGCTGGTGGCAAAACACTCTGGGTCTAACAGCATATTAAAAATAACATACAAATTACCTGTTAGCCTATTTCTGATGAGGTTTTGTTCAGCTACAGCCTTCTGCAGTTCTTCATTCTTGGAATTTGCTTCTGCAAGTAAGTCTTCCAGCTTTCGAATCTGTGCATCACTTGTTAGCTGTTACCAAAATGAAATATTTGAAATCATTTAGTCTGCAAACAATTATGCACATTCTATGTACATTCATACTTCTGTACATAGAAAAGATGACCTACATCACCAGGTATTTATCACCACTCTGCCTGCATCAACAAAGACCATAACACTCAGTTTAATTCTCTGAGAAAGAAATAATCTAACCAAATACTGCATAAAAAAAAAAGACTGAGAGACTGGAAGCTTAACCGTATATGCTATTGGTACTAAAAATGGAGAAAGATATCTAAAGGGCACAGAAATATTCACAGAAGAGAAAAACACGTTTAGTTTCAACAGCTTGTATGCTTTGAAGTACAGTCGTATAATCCAAAGTGGAAACAATGGTCCAGCTGCTACCAAAAGGAACTTTCACTCCTCAAAACTAATTAGCAAAAAAAAAAAAATTGGTTTCAGAAATTCAGTTTGTTCCTTACTCTGAGTTGAATACTCAATCCACCTTAAAAGATATACTATGTCATGTCTATATGTTATTGCGATAGAAAAAAATAAGAAATGAAGTAAGAATATATTGCAAAGGTAATGGAGATATGAAGAGACAAATGGTGTACAAAAATACAACAACATAAATTCAAGTTTCCCTACTAGGTGTGGCTATAAGCATGTGACTAAGTACAATTCTGCCTTTAAAGAAATGTATAGAGTCAGTGGTAGAAATAATCACTTTGTAAAGATCTGTAAAACTACAGTAAAGTGCCTACAAATGAATGTGCATTCTGTTGAAAAAAACATGAAAATTAGCAGATTTTTGTTTCTGCTAAACTGTATTGATCCTCTTCAGTTGATTGACCTTCTGAAATGCTGAACATCATATGGCTGAGACCATATGATGGACATTTTGGAAGGCTGAACAGTGTGAATGGAGATCTCCGTACATTGTGGAATGGGAAATTTTCTGTTTTTCTCAATGTAGTGCAATCTTGGAGTTGGTATATTTAATTAGCAGGGGGTGAGAAGGGGCAGGGCAGCTTGCCCCCATGAAAAAATAAACAAAAACAAACAAGAAAAAAACACTGATTTTATTTTGTTTTGTTTTCATTTCAACCTTCCAACATGTTGGTCATATGGTCTCGGCCATATAACTTACAGCATTTCGAAAGGTCAATCAACTGAAGGGTTTTTATTTATATATATATATATATATATATATATATATATATATATATATATATATATACAAATATATGTATGCATGTATACGTATATGTATAAACACACACACACACAGAATGAGACCTAGACATCTGATGTCATAGTTAAAAAATTGTATATATTTTGTATATTTACCTGGCTTTCATTGTGTTATGTAACTTCCGAATTTCTATGTTTGGCTTTACAACTTTTTTGAGAATTAATGATGCTTCAAGACATTGCAAAACATATTCAGAAAGCCTTTGTACAAGGTATCTCTTCAAGTTGCAGAGGATGTTACTTAATGTACAGTTGTGTGACCTGAAAATGAAAAAAAGACCAGAAACGGAACCACTCAGACCAGACATGTTTAGTGTACTTGCAAAAGGACTATAAAGAATTGGTAACGGAACTAGAGATTTTATGGAAAAATGTTTCAGTTCACTATTATGATGAAAACTGGTTGCATGGGAACTGTTACAGTTCACCATAACAGAAGAAAAGGTAAATGAATTACAGAGAGATATGGTGATACTGACTTAAAAAGGCACTTACGTAAGAGTTACAATGAGAAGTCATATTTTTGGATGACTTAAAAGCAAGTTGTGTCAAAGGCTTAATGTTCAATACTTGCAAAAATAGTCCTCAGTCAAATCAGGAGATGAATAAATGGTCTGAAGAAGCCCTCTGGAGTTAAAGTGCTTGCCTGACTGCTCCTGTTTTATGAATAAACATTCAGTTTTATTCCAGTGCTGCATGTGGGATTTATTCTTCAGCCTTAGTCTGCTCTACTACTTATACTGTGTTTGTGAACTTACTGTATTCATACTTAGCTGTGGAGCATTTATCCCCTGGAGGTGTTTTTTGTTTCTTAAATCAGGAGATGAGTTCCTGAGAAGTTATGTGACTCGCATCCAGGAGCAGTAACACCCAAAGAAGGAATAAGAGATGCTGTGTACTGAACCAGAATGCCAATTGTGCCATTTGCAATATATGACAATACGAAGATCCAGAAGAGAAGATACTAACTGGGACACCCTAGTGGTCACCCTGACAGTGAACATCATATACATTCTTGTAATCAAGTGAGCACAGATTTGTTCCAGTTGAACTCAAGTGGGCACGGATTTGTTCCAGTTGAATTCAAGTGGGCACAGATTTGTTCCAACTGAAAGAAGTCAGACATCTTGTATGTGTAGAGTACTGTTCCAAAGTTTGTGAAATAAACTGATGGCTGCAGAAAATTCAGGTGTGATTCATGCATTAAAGTCTATATTCCTGAGTATGAGGATACCTGATGTTCCTGTAACCAAAAATAGTGCTGAATATAAAAATCAGAAAGTTAGAAGATGTGCACATAAGAGAGAATTTAAGCTTGTAATCCCAGTCATTCGTCTGTGATGACCAAGGACAAGTGCACAAAACCACCTAAACTAGCCACCTAATGAAAACGTTTATCTCATGTTAAACAGCTGTAGCAAGAGTTACAAGAAATGTCGCTGCAGTCAACCACCAGTTCAGTTGTTAACAAACAGAAAGTTGAAAAGGAAATTACCTACTACCTATCAACAGAAAGAGAGGTGCTCTACAGAAATCAGTTGAAACAGAAATACTGCTATTATACAATCAGTAGAAGCAAACAGATTTATGAAGACAGACCAAGAATAAAAAAAATAAAGAAAATTTTGCAGTCTGAAGGTGAAGTACTCTAAGTAGATAGAATAAGATCCAATGATATTTACCTGGAATGTGGAAAGCTGCAGAGGAGTAATAGATATCTGCACATATGGAAGAAGAGTAACCAGAATTTAAACAACAGGTACTATCAGAGGAAGCTGAACACGACTGCTAACATCTGCAGCAACAGATTCCTTAAGTCATGTCTCGGGATAAAGCCACAAATACACTTTTCTTAAGTCATGTCTCCGTGTAAAGCTGCAAAGACAGATTCCTTAAGTCAGTTCTCTGAGTAAAGCTACAGTGAAAGATTCCTTAAGTCATGTCTTTGAGTGAAGCTGCACAGACAGATTCCATAAGTTATGTTTACATTTCCTGATAGAAGAAATAAGGATGTCAGTCGATTTGGGATAGCACATCAAGAGTGCACATAAACAAAAATATCAACAGACTGGGTAAGATAACCTCTTTATTGGACCATTTAGCTGTGGTAGAGAAATTACATATAAATGCAAGGAATGCAAGGATAAATAAATATATACATATGTGTGCATATATATGTATATATAAACACACACACACACACACATATATATATATATATATATATGTGTGTATATATATATATTTATATATATATATATATATATATATATATATATATATATATATATATATATATATATACACACACACATATATATATATATATATATATATATATGTGTGTGTGTGTGTGTGTGTGTATATAGGTCTACTTTACATGGTCGACTTTTCAGAAAGTCAACTTTCATATAGCCAAGACCATATGATCGACTTTTGGAAAGCCGATCATGTAAAATAAACACATATAACACAACAAACACTTACCTTAAACTGTTAGCAAGGGGGCTATGCCTCCCTGCACCCCCCTGGGGGGCTATGCCCCCCACACCCCCTGTAACTTTAATATACCAACTCCAAGATCACACTACAGTGTGGAAGAGGGTCTCGGCCATATAAAAGTCGACTTTCTGAAAAGTCGACCATATGAAGGGGACCCATATATATATATATATGTGATATGCATGTATATATATATATATATATATATATATATATATATATATATATACATACACACACACACATATACACTGACATATATATGTATGCTTGTGTGTGTGTGTGTGTGTGTGTGTGTGTATGTATATATATATACACACACACACACACACACACACACACACACACACACACACTTACTTATATATACATATAATTAGTTCTCACTACGATTCACCCCACGGACCCTGAACATGGGACATTCTCTTTTACATACATTAAAAACTGTTCTGCATTTTTCTGCCACGGTGCTATTTCAGACAATGCAAAAGCAAACTACAATGTATGCAAAAAGAATGCCCTTATGTGGTGTGAGCAGAAGGTAATAAATGAAAGCAACTTTGAGTTATGCACCTCAACTCAATGTGACTCCAAAAGTATAGGCCCTAGCAACTGAGCATCACCCACACATAAGTCAATCCCAATCACTGTACGACCAACTTACGGAAGTCGGAAGGTATTCCATAAAATGGCAAAATCCTAAAGCAAGAAAAGAACTGCCGAATAAAACAGTAAACATATTTTTTAACTCCAATGCCAATTAAAGTTAATTAACCCAACTCTCCTAGGCTACATTCCCCTCAATGATCATTACCATTTATTTTGCAGAGTTTGTCACAATTCTGAATTAGATCCCATTTTATATTTTTGTTATGTATTTTAATTTTCCCCTTCCATAATTCAGTCTACTGACATATTCAGGATTCTGAATCAGAACAGCAAACTCCACACACAGAGCCACACACAAATGCACAAACAACATACAGACATGTATGCATACATACATAAAACACACACACACACACACACACACACACACACACACACACACACACACACACACACACATAATAAAACTCTCCATTCCCTCAGTGACACTGTATACCTTGTATTTTTGTAGGTTCTCAACTGTAACTGACAAGTCATCCAAGTCCAGTTTCATGTTCTGTTTTTCCTTCTCCAGCTTGAGTCTCGTGCGTTGTAGTGACTCGTACTGCTCTGTCATCTCTGCCAAAGAATCAGCGTGTTTCTTCCTTAGAGCAGACGCTGTAGCCTCTGAGTGTAAAGCTGCTTCATCTAATTCTCTTCTCAGTCGATTAAGTTCTGAGTCTCGCTTCTTATTCATTTCAGTCTGGGGAAAGTTATACTAATATTTAGGAAACTGAGATTTAATAAAATCAAATCACAATCACTAATACAAAAACCTAGCCATTCAGAATTGGCAGTCAAGGAAAGTGAAAGCTAGCTATCACTAACACTTGATCTGTCAGTATTTCAAACTCATTCATGAGAAAAATGTTATTAACACATGAAATGCATATGTTAACTTCAGGCTGTCAACACCATAGCTACCGCCTAGGAGTATGAAATCAAAAACGGAGAGTAACCCATTCACTCTCAGATGGTCGAAAATAACTTTTGCAGAAAACAGAACACCAGCAAAAAGTTATTGTACACCTTGTTCTAGTGCCTATTGAGTTAAACATATACAATACCCTAGTCTGGAAATAACAGGCAAGAATAAAAGATTAGAAGATGAGGTTATTTTTATTTTATTTTATTTATTTTACATTTGTTGACCTTGATAATCCAACTGGATGCATGTCCATTTTCAGAGGAGGCCTGGGGAGAAAAGCTCCAAGGTAAGCAGCTAAGATTACAGATACAACATTACAAATTACAATTAGAATATTTACAGTAATTACATGCATAAACAAGTTATTTAAATTCCACAGGTTAGTGGTAATCCCGAGTGTAAGTCAGGATTAAGTTACACAAATTGGCAGATTTAACAGTTTTTACTCATTCTAGAGGAGAGTTAGCCAGGCTTGATGCAATGACATAGCCAGTTAGGTCTCAGGTGTTGTTTGAGTCTTGTCTTAAATTGACAAAGGGTAGAAAGTAAAGTAATATCGGGTGGGAGAGAGTTCCAAGATCTACCTACTTTGGCAAAGAGAGAGTCACCGGCTGAATGAGAAAGCCATGGTGGTGCAGCGGTAGCATTGTTGCCTCACAGCAAGAGGTTCTCCCATTCGATTCTCGGCTGGAGTGTGGAGAGTGCCTTCTCTGTGGAGTCTGCATGTCCTTCCCGCGGTTGGGTGGGCATTCGAAAGACATGCGTAAATGTGCCTGCCTTCGTTGATGGTTGACCATTGAGTTGGCACCTTGGCTTTTGTCAAAATCTACTGCCAATCATTAGCGGACCGGATTTCCGCTGTGGCGACCTCTAACCGGGAAAAGCCGAAAGACAACAACTAGTCTGAATTAGTAGTCTGTTAGAGGATTGAAGTGGTTTAGGATTGTTATAAGGGGTGATAATGTTTTAAGTGCAGGAGTATTGTCCAGATTATAGAGTATTTTATAGGCCAAAATCAGTTGGTTATACTGGAGTAGGCTGGGTAGTTCTATCCACACAAGCTGGTTTAGATTGATACAATGATGTGTCCTGAAAGGCAACCCAGTAGCAAATCTGGCAACATGGCTGTAGCAGATTGAGAGTTTGTTAATAGGTTCATAGGTTCATACTAGGCTATCTGCCCTAGGGCATTTATAAGCCTAGCCAGAATGTGTTTGGCTTTCGCCACCCATTTTAAATTTATTTTGCTATGCCCTTTTTCGAGGTTAGTATACTGTGCCTCTGTCTAACAGTGACACAGAAGTGATACCCGGGATAAACCTACGATCTCCCATCTACTCATCAAGATTCCTCTTGAAGAGAGTCAATGAGCGACTCTGCCTAACCTGGACTGGGATTTTATTCCAGAGTGAAGGGAGCCTCTGGGTTATGAATCTGTCCCTCCAGCATGTCCTATTTATTTCAGTGCTGAGGTTCAAGTCTCTCGAGCACGTAGCTCGATGGGATTTGGATTTTTTGAGGTGCAGCATGTCCATTAATTCTGGGTTGGACATGGCTTTATACGTCAGGCACAGATCACCTCTGAACAGGCGGTATGCCACTGAGTAGAGCTGGAGTTTCTTTAACCGGGCAGCATATGGCATCTGTTTGAGCCCTTTGATCCTCTTGGTGAGGTACTTTGGGGTCTTTCCAGTTGCTGCAGGTGTCTGGTAAGGTACATCCCAAAGGGCATTGTACTCAATTATGGGCCTGATGAGGGATGAGTAAAGAGGCACGATGACCTCCTGATCTAGATGTGAATCCTTCATGATTAGGTGGGCTATATAAAATGTTTTTCTAACCACTTTGGCCACGTGGTTGTCAAATGAGAGATTGCTATCAACTTGGGTCCCCAGGTCCCTAATTACTTCTTCTGTATGTAATGGATTACCACCTATGTGGTAATTTGTGGGCACTTTGTTTTTGCCAAAGGGGATGACTATACACTTTTTGGCATTTAGCTTGAGGCCATGGCTCTGGCACCAGTTGTCTGTTTCTATGAGGCCCTTTTGGAGGATGCTTGTGTTGGCTGGAGAGTCGATTATGGCGCCCAGTTTGTAGTCATCTGCAAACTTGGTCAGCCACAGTCCTTCCGTGTTGGCCTGTACCTCCGAGAAATATATACCGAACAAGAGAGGTCCCAGGACTGAGCCTTGTGGGACACCACTTGTAACTGGTTTGGAGTCTGACATGGCTCCAGCAATTCTAACCATGTGGGTTCTGTCCTTGAGCCA
This sequence comes from Protopterus annectens, assembly GCF_019279795.1. NCBI lineage: Eukaryota > Metazoa > Chordata > Ceratodontiformes > Protopteridae > Protopterus > Protopterus annectens. The sequence continues at coordinate 545,816,433 of NC_056748.1, read as the reverse complement.
GTTTGCAATCCATCTAGTGACATAGGGGTTTATATTTAAGCTGGTGAGCTTATCTATAATGCCCGAGTGGGGTATTGTATCGAAGGCTTTTGCGAGGTCCAGGTAGGCTGTGTGGACCACCTTCCCCTCGTCAATGGCCTTGGTGACTGTTTCAAAGAAATCAACCAGATTTAAGAGGCAGGATCTGCCCTTAACAAAGCCGAACTGGGTAGGATCCAGTGTTTGTAGGTCCCCAATATCTTTATTTATGAGGTCCATGATGATCCTTTCCATAGCTTTGCAGACCAAGCTAGTCAGGCTTATGGGGTGATAGTTTCCAGGATCCGTTGAGGCACCACCTTTATGGAGAGGGACCACTGTTGCTGTACACCACTCTTTGGGCACATATCCTGCAGTAAGGCTGAGATTGAACAGTAGTTGGGTTTAGCTCTTCTTGGAGTTCATGTAGGACGCAGCCCGGGACACCATCTGGTCCCATTGACGCTGTGTTTTTTGCTTTGGAGAGGACGGCTCTTACCTGAGCATCTGAGATGTCAGGGGGGCAGCACTCTGCTGGGATAGATATTTGCCCTTTTGGTGGGGAGGGGGGGGAGTTTTGGCAGTCTTTTTAAAATTAGAGAGTAGAGGGGATGCATACAGAAGTGTTGAAAGAAGGTGAGAGCGAGCAATGGGAATTTTAGCTGGAGGGGTTAGGAAGGCTTTTATTCTTTAAAATGAACCTAGTTTTTTATTGATGGTTTTGATAGACAGGTTAACATGTAGGTTGAAATTTTAGATTATCTATGATGTCACCTAGTAGTTTTGTAGAGGGGTCAGAGGAGATTATTGTGCCATCATTTGCTTTTATGGTAAAGGTGAATGAAGTAGACCTACGTATTGGTGAGAAAAACAGTATTTTAGTTTTTTTGGAATTTAGGATCAAACAACGACCAGAAAGCCAGTTTTCTATTGTATTAAAGGTGGACTGGGTAGCTGACCATAAGTCTGTTGGGGATGTGGCTGAGCAAATCATGGTGGAGTCATCAGCATATTGGATACAGCTGACTTTTGGGATGACAGTATAAAGATCATTAATGAAGATAGAGAACAGCAGAGGACCTAGTATAAAACCTTGCGGTACACCAAGGGTGTTAGGTAGGAGGTTAGAGAGTTTGTTTTGCCAAAGGACAACCTGCTGTCTGCCATTCAGATATGATTGAAACCACTGAAGGGTTTTAATATCTAGACAGAATGTTTTCATGGAGTGGAGCAAATGTTGGTGATCAACCATGTCAAATGCTTTGGAAACATCCAAGAAGAGGGCTGAGAAGATATAATTATTGTTGCGATTATAGTTTATGGTGTTGGTGAAGGCTAGGAGGGCTGAAGTAGTGCTGTGGTGAGGTTGGAAGCCGTGCTGTGTGTCTGCCATAAGATGATTCTGGATTAGGTGGTGCATCAGTTGTCTATGAATACATTTTTCCATAATCTTTGCAAGTGGAGATAGTATAGCTATTGGCCTATAATTGGATAATTCAGTAGAGCTACCACCTCTGTGAAGTGGGATTACATAGGATATTTTCCAGGTGGTGGGGATTTTAGCTTCTTCTATGGTTTGATTTATTAGTATTGAGACGGGGTATGCAATAGCATCGGCTGATTTTTGTAGGTACCCGGCAGGGAGTTGATCAGCAGAGATTGTTGTGGGTTCTAATTTTTTGATCAGGGTACAGATAAGTGAAGTGGTGACAGGTTGGAAGGTGAATGAGCGTCGGTGTCTAGGGGTGATACCTTCAGGGCTGGGGGAGCTAGGAAGTAGTTGGCTAGCTAGGGCTTGTATTGTTTCAGTAAAGAATTGGTTAAAACTATCTGAGACATCCTCAGGGGGTTTATCAATGGTAGCAGTGGGGGTAGGGGTAGAAGTTTGTCCAAGATGGAGTAGTTTTTTTAAACCTGCCCAAAACTTCTGAGGGTTATTTTGATTTATTGTTTGTAAATTACAGTAGTATTGTTTTTTGTCTTGTAAAATGGATTTTTTGGTTTAATTCCTAGATTGCCTGTATTTAATATGATCTTGGGAGTCTTTAATAGTACACCATAAAGCGCATGCTTTGTTTCTAATGGTAATTTTGAGTTTGGACTCTTTAGACAGCCATGGCACAGTATTTGCCTTTGTTCTTTTTGAGCAAACAGGTGCATGCAAATCAAGGAACTCAGGAATTTGTTGTTAAAGTATGCAACTGCTTCCTCTAAGGGGAGGTGTTTTAGAATAGACCAGTTACATGAGTTTAGTTCTTGTTGGAATTTGGCAGGGTCAAAGTTTTTTTTTGGTTCTTACCATTCTAAGTAAGGGTTGTTGGGGGTTATTGGCTTTGTGCTTAATTACATAGGTGAGAAGGTGATTACTTAGGTCATCAGGGAGGGTCCCAGAAGTGTACAGTTGGGGGTGACTATTTGAGTACCCAGTCAAGTATGCTTTCTTTTTGGTTAGGTTTACCTATCCTGGTAGGGATGGTTATGATTTGTGTAAATGCATGCAGGTTAATATGGGTGGTTGGGGATTTTGAAGAACAGGTGCCCCAGTCTATGTTAAAATCACCGAGTAGTAGTGTTTCTTGGAGGTAGTGACATGATAGCTAGTGAAGGGCATCTTCAAGTGTAGCTATATTGTTGCCTGGGAGAATGTACATATGATGATATTGATACATTTATTTTTAAGTTGCAATTTGGTGGAAAGAATCTCTGAGTTATTAATCTGAGGTGGTTGTATAGCATCTATGGTGACATTCAACTCAGATTTATAGAGAATGGCTTCCCCACCCCCCTTCCAGGAAATGCGATCCAGCCTGTGTATGTTGTACCCAGGTGGTAACACTTCACTGTCTGTAGTGTTAGGTTTTAACCTGGTTCCAGATAAACAGAGAATCTCAGGGCAGTGGACAGCCAGGAGCACATGTAATTCATGTACCTTGTTATTAATGCTTCTAATGCTGAGGTGACAGGCCAGGAGAGAGTTTGTTGGCCTATTAATTGTAGGTTTGTAGCTTGGACTGCAAGTAGAGGGGGTATGTATATCTGAAGTGGATGGGCCAGGGTTAGGGCAGTTACCACCACCAAGTATGAGGTTAGGTCTATACCTAGTGATGAACTTCAGAAATTTATTTATAAGTTTATGGTAGTGTTTGGATCTATAGCTAATGTGTGTAGGATTGATGTGTTGATAGAGTGAACAAGATGTTGGACAGGACACTGTACTGTAGGTATGGTTAAAGATGGGAGGATTTACAGCTGGGGTGATAGTATGGCCTTTTGGGACCTGAAATCCTGTGAGAAACTGGTTTTCATACAAGGTAAGGAGGTATGGGGTGAGCAAGAGGGGTAGTAAACAGGAGTATATCATTGTCTGTGATAGAGCTAGTGAGTTAAGGAACTGTTTTACCTGGTGATACAACACTAGCAGATGGAGTGGTAAACTATAGGTAATGGAATGGAGGTGGGAGAAAGCCCAATGAAAGCTGATAAGTTCAAGTAAAATATAGGTAATGGATGGGGGTGGGAGAAATTATGCCAGATGGAAACTGATAGGTATTTGTAAGAGGGGTGTGTGGCTACTGGACTATACGTTTAGGGCTACTGGGTGTGGGTGGGAATTGGGGGCAGGGTAGGGTAGGGGAACAGAGTGAGCCCGTAGGGTGAACGGAGCAGACAGAGAAAGAAGAAGTGAGTACTGTGGAAAAAGTATCAGTAACTGCAGTTCATAAATTAAATCAGGATGGTCTTTAGCTATATTGTAAGGGAAAGTAGTGTAGACAACCTTTAAATGTGGGCTTGTTAGCTAAGGAGACTAGTGGGAATTTAACAATTATAGAAATGGGGAGTAAGAGTAGAAATAACAGCTATCTTTAGGTAAAAACTTTGGCAGAATAATGCTGTGCGAGCATTTGCTGTGGTATATGCTGCTACCTAGTGGCAAAAGGAGATACCAAACAGAAATGATAAGCTACTCTTCTTATACTACAATTAAGCCTAAGTTAAAAAACTAGAGGGGGGAAGTGGCAAGCAGACTGCGGTAGGTTGCTAACGTGCACACGGGAGGTCAGAATAACACATATAGGTATTAAATTACTTTACAAGTTGTTTGTTTTAAGGCTACATACATTCACAATTTCTTGTGTTGGGATGCCTTCACTGTGGTAGCATACAATGAAGCCTGGCTAGGAGGCAATTCAAGGGTGTCTTCTGATTTTAACAGGAAAGTAGTCCTTATGCTTTAAAGGGAGAGAGGCAGCATCCGGAATGGCTGACTGTAAAAGACAGACACACAAAAAGTTAGGTAATGTGAATGGCACATTTGGGGAGGTAAAAGGTAGAGGGATGGAGCAGAAGTAAGGGATATCCAGAAGTGAAGGATTGTATAAGGGTGTACTGTAAGTAGAGAGAGACTAGGGATAGATGTAGATAAAGGGTACGTGTAAAGGGAGAGAAAGTTTAGAGAGGTAGCAGTAGAAAGCAGCACATAAAGGCTATAGAAACAATGCAATTAGGCAGTGGAGCCTCAATAAAACAATTACCCTTAAACCCAAGGGGAATACAAATACCCCTAGGCCATTTGAAAGGAAAGGGTTAGACTTGCGTAGGCAAAAACAATTAGATATACAAAGCAATAGGGCAGTGATGCATTAGAATATCCAAACAGTATATATGGCAATGAAGTATCCGTATAGACACAAGTGTTATAAAAAACAATCAGCTATGCAAGGCAAAAGAGTGTATGCAATAGTATGTATTAAAATCTGTACATATGGCACTGAAAAAACTTTTAGTACTAAATTCTGTACATATGACATTTAAATTCCTTTTAGACACAGGCAGGCACCATGAGCAGGTATATACATTCATTGTGATGCATTAACAAGAGAAATAGACATTCCATGACACCTATTAGTTGGCGTCCTTATGCTAGTCAGTTATGCAGTAGTAAAAGATATATCTAATGAGGCAATAACTAACTCAAACTTCTCTGCTATTAATATGCTACTGTTAGTTATCTTATCACAGTCGTTATGCCGAGGCAAGGAGCCCAAGTAGTCTTACACTATTTATACCGTTAAGGTAGACAAAGGACTGTATTGCCATCAGCACAAGATTGCCATTCCAATAATAGTACACATTCCATCAGTTACACAGAGTTATCTCATTAGGTGCTCTACAAGGTCAGTTTTTAATAATGACACATTGCTAAACCTACCGGGAGGCGAGTCGAGCAGCCCAACTGCAGGACCAGCACAATGGGATGTGGATGCTTAAACAGGATTTAAAAATGGAACCACAGATAGTATCAGCTAGAAGTAAACTCAGGGGGGAAGTTAGCTAAAGGGGAGGGGATAGGTTATCTTGGGGAAAGGGCAGCTTGTTACAGCGACTTAGAGTAACAGGCAATGGAAGAATGGAAAGGTGTAGTCATCTCATCTGCTTTGGTATGGCATGTGCACAGCACAGGGTTCCAAGTCACCACAGAAACCCAACCTTTTCTGAAGACTGCAGCAAAGTCTATTGGGAACTTCTTGGGGTTGCGAGGTGATTATACAGAATACATGCTTGTAAATAAGAATGAGCTGACTGGTGTTGCAGCACATTGCATGACTACATCTGGGCAAGATGTGGAGTAGACATGTCTTACCCATACAGCCCTGCAATGTGAATATGTTGGGAACTCACACCCAGGAGTCTCTTCCAGAACAGATGAAATAGTGGATAGGTGAATAGCCTATGTTTAATGGAGTAGTTTAACACCTCAAAATTATTTACACATGATACCAATCTAGAGCTAAATAACTAGTATTCTGGTGTCATGAGTACAACAAAAGACCTAGATAAAATAGCTATAGAAAAAGATGACTCACTTATTGTCCAGTATGCTTACAGTGTAGTAGTGTCAAAGTACTTTTGTAGGGTACCATTTCAGTTATTTATTGACTATATAGTTGCAAGTTCGCATCAGAAGATAATTTATCCATACATGAAATTTGACAACCCCCCCCCATATTTAATATAACTGCACAGAGGTATAATGACTAAGGTTAGTATATTTATTAAGTGGAGACATTGCTGCAAAAATGATATTCTGACCAGTAAGCACTTATAGTGTTTGCAGAACTTGCAGTGAGATATGCAAACGATGCGCATTGCTTGGAGCATATTATTACTGGGCTATAACATTTTCACTTTTTGCCTCTTCTCTCCAGGCTGGCGTCCATGCTATTATTATTGACGTAGCACATCCTGTATGATATAGTATAGGAAATAATACTGACAAAGGAGCAAATACATTCTTCCCACTAAGCCTGCAAGGGACTGTCAATATCTGCGACCATGAATCTGACAAATGGAAGGTCATACTTCTGTCCTTACAAATGCTGCTCTTGTGAAATTTACTAGCGCATGAAATGTGTGCACTTCTGGAAGGAAGTTGTAACAAGGCACATAACACATTTTTATTTCATAATGCTTTTACTTGTTAAATTAATTGAATTATTTTCATTAATTATTTTGTCTGTGTTTTATACATATATTTATGTTCTGCTTTGATATTTTACTGTTGCTTCTACCATACCTTTCAACCTGTTAGTGCAAGAAATGTGGACAAAGCCTGATAAAATGGAGGGACAAAGGCCCAAAAAAATAGGGACATATTTTAAATATTATTCTTATAAACTTAGAAAGTTGCTAGAGTAACATGATTTGTTTTAACATACATTTTCTGAAGGATTTGAAGTCAGAAACTCAAACGTATGTCATTATTTACTGACTTGAATCCTCAGCTCATTCCAGTGATTTGCCAGAAAACCACAGAATTTATAAAAACAGACCAAAAACATGAGCCAAAAATCTGGACATTATGTGAAAATCTGGACAGTTGAGTGGTATGGCTCGTACTCTTAATGTACCTTTTGTATCATGCCTTGCTTTAGACACAAATAAAAGACATGATTTTCAGCCAGCTAGTTTGTGAATGTGTAGCTACAGTTTAAGTAAATGCTTGATGTGGGAAAGAAAGTCTTTAGGAATGGCCATGTCATTTTAAATAAGACAAGTAGAGTAAATTCAATGTGAAGTTTTGTTTCTGTGTTGACTGCTACGGCGAAAAGGAAACATGGGGAAACGTGATAATACCGTTCCATTTTCTATCACTGTTGTCCATGATGAAGCAAAACTAATTCCTTCAGTCCTTTCTATGGGTAAAAACCTCCAAGAATCTCTTCCAAACAGAGTAAATTGTACAAAAGGAAAAATAAAAAACACTAAAACATTGCAAAGTCATGCGCAGGGACTGTAGAAGGCCATCAGAATGATGAAGCTCTGTAACAAAATGGAAAAAAGTGCTTAAATGATTTACACAATTGTCTAGTGTGGTTTGGTGTTGTACAGCCCCTAGTTTTGTAGAGTTTTTTTATTTTTTTCTTTCTCGGGGTAAATGACACGTTAAATAGAATATGGGACTGAGAACTCCTATTAGCGCTTTTTGGTTTGGCTATTCCCCGCTGCCATATTTCATCTACAGCTGTGAGTAGTCTGTACATACTTTTTAACTGCTATGATTTATACTTAGTGATTTTATTTCAGCCCTTATACCCACCCTTGCTTCTTGGGAATTTAAATGTTTTTTTTTCAAAAACATGGATATTTTCAAATGCAGTTATTTTAATTAACTGATAAAAAAGTCCATGTCCACATTGTCCATTGATTAATTAACTAAGTCTGCATAACCATTTCTTATAATTCATGCTTGTAGACCTGCTGTATTATTATTATGGAAAAATGAGAATGTGCTTCTCTTTTTGACTACCTGCTGTGATTTCTGAAGGCCAGTGTTATGATTTTAATTCACTTAGATTGAAGGGTACAAGCCTTCATTCGGGTGTACTACAGGTGCTCACAAGCTTGTGGTTCACAACATGCTTGCTAATTGTGACTTGCTTGAAGAAGTGAGTGCTCTAACTCCCACTAACCCGATCTACCATTTAAATTTAGTCCTCCTGACATCTTCCTATATAAACTGTATAGCATTACCAGAACTCTAAGTGTAACCCTATAACTTCTGCCCAGTCCCTAACCCAAATTCTAATTCTCTTACCCTTAAGGTGGGAGGCCTTAACCCTAAAGTCTTCTATCACTCCCTAAACCTAAAACTCCATTCCCTCTCTAGACCTAGATGTTCTTCCTGCTCCCTAAACTTAAAACTCTCTTCCCACTCCACAACCCTAAAATTCCCCTCTGCTCCTTTTCCCAGAGATGTTGCACTTATCTCACTCAAACTCAAAGTATTTGGTAACCACGGTAGCTGCTTCCCAAATTCATATTTGGGTTTGGTCATGAGCAGCAGCCTACATTAGCTACAACAGGCTGGAGTCCCTGGATTCAGGTCAGTGGCTTTCATGTGCTTTGGAATCACACAATTGTAGTAGAATCCCTTCAGTCATACTTAAAAGACAAACCACTATTTCTAGGTGGGATTCACAAAGAGGATGCTCCAAGTTCAGGACAGTTGCACTTTCACCCAAACAATATGCTACAGTAAATATAAAGTAATTTATAAAGAGATGTTCCTCAGTAGATGTACAAGATCTACAAAGAAATGAGCCATGCTGGCTCTGAATTACAAATATTACACATCATATATATTATTTTATACAATTATAATCAATCCAAGATTACATAAATTGATCATTTCCTACATTCCAATAAACAACCCCACTCTTCCTCCAAACCATTATTCTGCATGCACTGCTCCCTAAAGTTCCATTTTTCCAATGTACTTTGCTCCTACCCTTTTCTAAAGATCCCACTCCCAGATGTTTTATCTCAGGTACAATATTCACTACTTCAAATACAAACTGGCTTGCTAATGATGTATCCTGGACAGGGGAACCATCACAAAGGCACAGTGAACTGGGGAACTTTTGCCAGCAGTTGAAATCATTTGGGGACTATGTGTATAAATTCAAGAAGCTTCAGCTTGAAACAAGTTACCTCAGAGAATGCCTGCATGTGGAATGCATACCAAAGGGATTACGGGTATGGAAATATCCCACCAGACTAAAAAGGGACTCTGCACTGCACCAGGAACTGTTGAAATTGTTTAACAGGCATGGATTCCACATCTGATGAAGTAAACCAAACAAAAACTTATAGGTTGAGATTTCAGAAATGTTAATGAGTACTGGGATTTGTATGGAGAACACACAGTGAGAGTGAAAACCTGGAGGAGAGTTTCATGTAATATTTTGATACTGTTTCTCATGTAAAAGGGGAAATGCTCCTGTTGAGCCGTGTGCTATGGATAATGGCCATGTTCGGTTACATAGGTATTAGCTATACAGTTACATTTTTGGGGAAGTATTCAGAAATTATCAAAGGTTGGACTGTTCGTTGTCTTGGTGGTATAGTATTCATGTTTTGCTTTTTTAGTAGTATATATTCGGAAATTATCATGTCTGTATAAGAAGACCACTACCAGAAAAATGTGTGAACCACATGTACCTGACAGCTGCTGGGTATTACATGTTAAAACTTCTTACAGCTTCCAAGCTCACTGATCGACCCTGCCTGGAACCTCCTGAGGACAAGATTCCCCTGTGGCGTCTTCCTGTACATCAAGAGTGTATTCTAAGTATGTCCAGCCTAAACTGCTAATTGTTGTACTATGTGCTACCTGTACTGCTGCGCCTATGGTGGCTGAAATCTTGCACATCCACAGGCCTTTCCCTGTTTGTCTTCATGCTAACCTGCCCCCCACTCTACTATCTACCATCTAACTTACCTGCTCGCTGCAACCTCTCTGACTGCTGCTTACTGCTTATCCTATTTCTATAGTCTTTGCTACTGCAAACTGCACTCCTCTATCTTCTCTGCCCATCTCCTGGTTTTTCTGTACTCCTAATCTACTGCCTTCTAATCTTTATAGAGCCACTCAGTCTAGTCCTTTCTTGCTGAACTACTCTTCCCCCTTCCTTCTCCTCCTCTCTCATCTACCATACTTACCTGCTTTTCTGATTGTTTCTTGGGATCTTCTCCATGGGTGCCTATCCTATTCTGTCCTTCTATCAGCCTACTGGCTATTTATTACCGAGTTCTGTTCTTTACTTATTGAACTGCATTGCCTGCTTCTTATCCCTATTTTATTGTCTGGCAAGTTTTTACTGTTTCCACCTCTTGTTCTTCCTTCATGGCTGCCCCCCTCCTTCTTGTGAGATATCCATACATCTCCCATGATCCTTTGCACCTTTTAATTCCTTACGCGTGTTTCTCCCATGCCATCTTTACTCTCTCTCTCCTTATTGCCTGCGGTCCCGGTGTGCTGTTGCCTATACAGGTGAGTGCTACAGTAGCTGCAATCTTGTGTTTGTTGTCTGCATTGTGTTATTAGCAGGAAACGACCATTTGCCTTACATGTTTTGCTGCTAAATGTTGCACAGTTGTTAATATACTGTGTCACACTAGCGTTTTAACTTACATGTTTTTGTTGCCAACTATACGTCGCACAGTTGTTAATATACTGTGTCCGCTTTGCTAGTATATATGTCACACTAGCGTTTTTTCTGTAGCGTTTTTACAGGCACACTTAAAGGGCTGTTACTTATATATCCCTAAACTATATTATTGGCCCCTTAGTCATGTCGTAGTCTGGAAAGTGTAACTCTGCAGGAAACGACTTTCTGTTTCCAGATCTTATGCTAATAACTGAAAGTTGCACAGTTTTACATGTACCGTATGACTTTGAATTCAGTTTAGTACACTAGCATTTTACAGTGGCGCAACTCATACGTTCTCAAAGGACTGTAGCTTACGCTTCTTAATCTATCTTGCTAGCCCAGTTAAATAGTCAGTCCTCATTTGTCTAAATTGTGTTACTTGGTCTGTACCAGAACAGTAATTACTGATAAGGGGAATGTTTACTTTCTGCCTGTATAACTAACTTTGAACTACTCGTGCGGGAAATGCTGTTTCACCTGGGTATTCTTGTGAGTCACCCTGAAGACTGTTACACAGGGTTTTAGGCTTTATTTAGCATTCTGTTTTCTCCTGTACTATGTTGTTGACGTCAGTTTTGCTACTGTGATGTTGTTTTCCATACTTAATGCATTTTTAACAGCGCAGTTCTGTTGAGTGTCTTTGTAGTAGGCTTTTTTAATACACTGAAAGGCGTTCACTGCTGAATGTTATGTACATGTTTATATTACTGTATACTGATTGTTCTGGCACGCTTTTACCAGCACATTTGTAGTTTCATTTTCTGTGTACTAGTCACCTTAGATACTGTGCTAGGAGTATAATGCTGAATGTTAATGCATATCTATTTCACTGTACAGTATTCTAGTGTCTGCTGCTGCTCACTTTTTATCTTCATCTGTCCAAAACCACATACAATTTGCTTCTCACATTACTCTTTCCAGTTAACTTCCCCATTACCTTACCATTATCACCTATATATCCCCTGTCATCCTCAGACAGCATTTCTCCCTCCAGAATTTCATACCAGCACTTGCTTCCCGCAACCCTGAACACACACTAGGCCCTCCAATACTCCTTGTCCCTATCTCTTCATACTTTTGTGTATTTCAACCCTCACCTACATCCACTCTCTCATGCTACACTGTGTTACCCCATCACTCCTTTCACAATAATACTTTTGCTGGTGGTTTCAGTAGTCTAAGTTATCTGAGCATCCTTGCTCTCCCTTAACCCCTCCTTTCTTGCTTTCATTTTTTGTAGGTTAACTAAACTGCTTACAGCTTCCAAGCTTACTGATCGACCCTGCCTGGAACCTCCTGAGGTCAAGATTCCCCTGTGATGTCTTCATGTACATCAAGAGTGTATTCTAAGTATGTCCAGCCTAAACTGTTAATTGCTGCACTATATGCTACCTGTACTGCTGCTCCTGTGGTGGCTGAAATCTTGCACATCCCCGAACCTTTCCCTGTTTCTCTTCAAGCTAACCTGCCCTCCACTCTGCTATCTACCATCTAACTTACCTGCTTGCTGCAACCTCTCCGACTGCCGCTCACTGCTTATCCTATTTCTATAGTCTTTGCTACTGCAAACTGTAGTCCTCTATCTTCCCTGCCCATCTCCTGGTTTTTCTGTACTCCTAATCTACTGCTTTCTAATCTTTACAGAGTCACTCAGTCTAGTCCTTTCTCGCTGAACTACTCTTCCCCCTTCCTTTTCCTACTCTCTCTCATCTACCATACTTACCTGCTTTACTTATTGTTTCTTGGGATCTTCTCCATGGGTGCTGCCCCGCTCCATTCACCCTTGCTACGCTTGGGCTCTCTTCGCTCCCCTACCCTTCCCCCATTCCCACCCACCTCCACATCAGTTACATTTATACTAGACTATCCCTCCCTTTCCTCACATCCCAGCCACTCACATTCCACTTCCTGCCTGTTAATTAAACCCCTCCCCTCTCCTGCAAATTCTACATAAACCACACCCTCCAACCCTAGCTAACAACACCAACTCCATAACCTTACACTTTAGTCTATAACTTACCTACACTCCTATAACAAATCAAAATAACAATCCAACTCCTTCTCTTTACCACTACTACTCTCCTATTCATCTCTGCTATTAACTCTTATCACTCCTACCTTTCCCACCCTTATACCTGTTTCCCAACCTCCCATTCCTATGTAAATATACATTCTAACTGCAGCATTATTATCTCACCATCACTCTTTAACGTCTCTCCCTCCTGTCTCCACAAACTAACTATATTCTATACCCCTTCATACTCCCCCAAATGCAAAACTAAATTCTACACTCTCCTGTTACCTTCACTCACATGTCACATTATTAACCTACTATGCCCTGGTGACATCCACCCAAATCCAGGCCCCTCTCCCTCTCCCCTCAATCTCACATCACTAAATTCTCCCTGTACCTCCTCATCAACTTACTCTCACAACCTAACCCATCCTCATAGCACAAATACACCCTTACTGAAACAACTAACTATCTACTCCATTAATATACAAAGCCTAACCAACAAAATTACTGAGCTTCACTCTTGGATAGCCCAAACCACCCAGCACATTCTTTCTTTATCTGAAACATGGCTCAAACCTCATATCAGTAATAAAGAAATACTCCCACCCAGCTATAACATATATCACCTAGACAGAAGCCCAAAGAAGGGAGGTGTAGTAGTCATCCTCTACAAAGATGGCCTAAATCTCTCACCTGTCACCATACCTATCCTTGACTTCCACCCTGCTGAACTTATCATCCTAAATTGCCATCTTAACCCACACAAGAAATTTGCTATTGCTGCCATCTACATCCCCCCCAGGAAACAATATACCCATCCTAGAAAAAATCCTATCCTGGTTTACCCATAATACAATTAAATAACAGATGAACACTAAATATGCTGGATTCCTTAAAAGAAATACAGAGCCAACAAGCTATAATACCACAGGTTTAATTTAAAAAGTAAAACAAATGCTTCAGATTTAGCATTTTCATCCACTGTAATGTGGACTTCCTCAGAATGTTTTAAATTAATCAGTCAACCACTTACATACAACTTTAGGCGCCAAAATTACTGAATTCCTTAATTTAAAAAAGAATACACTTAAATGTTGCATAAACAATATATTTGATTCTGAAAAGCACTCTGCATAACGTGCTATACACAATGTGCTGTACATAATATACTATACAATAATTGTGCAACATAAAAAATGTAGATACATTATATTAACTCATATATTTATAAAACTGTTGTGTAAGATTATGCTTTTTACAGTACTGGCAATGAGGTTAAAAGTCAGTCATAATTGTAATAATTATAATAATTACAACAATAGTCATTGTAATAGTAATCTTATCTATCTTATTTAATATTAGTGGGAGATACTTGTATTAGCTTGCTACATGAACTATTCAAAAGCAAAATATATAAATAAATAAAAATAAAAGAATAAATAATACATAATTGTAGACATATACGTATATATGTCTAGTTCAGAAATATGAATTCAGCATATAATATATGTTGGTTTATTAATGCTAAATTTCTGTAAGTAGTATTGCAATACAGTCACTAAGTATACCTCTGTAACATGGGTTTAATAGTTATATAGTCATTTAATCCAGGTTCAGTTGAGGCATCTGTTAAAATCTGCCATCTCACTTCCTTCTGACCTAAGATGGCTTTGTAGTTACCCCCTCTTTGTCCCTGCTTAAGTTGTTCTAATATAGCAAATCTGAAATCATGACTTTCCCCATGTTTAACTATATGCCTAGATAGTGCATTAGTACTATCTTTTTTCCTTATGACATATACATGGTCGTTAATTCTCTTTTTAAACATGCTTTCTGTTTTCCCTATGTAGAAGCTTGGACAGGTCATACATTTAGCCATATATATGATGTTCCTGGTATTACAATTACCATACTGGAATGTTACCTTGGCCTTATTTGTATTATCCAAAGTAATACCCTCACTTTCCAATATGGCCTGACACTGTCTACAGCTTCCACATTGTCTTGTACTCCTTCTCTGTTAATTAATATTCCTAATCATGTTACTCCTCTCTAAGATCACTTTTACATTCCTTCCCATTTTATAAACAAATAAAGGAGTCTCTCCTACTATATTTTTTATCTCATTGTCAACAGTAAGAATATTCCAATACTTGCTTAATATATCTTTTATTTGCTTTGCTTGAGGTGTGTATTCCAAAATACATGCCCTCTTGTATCTTTCTACTGTATTATTAACTGCCATAGAACTTGTTGCCTGTTCGTTTCCTAGGACAGGAGAAAATTTCTTCCCCCATTCACTTATTACGTACTTTTCTGTATCATTCAATAATTCTAAAGGGTACCCCCTGGACCTAAATAATGCTTTTATAAAATCAATTTCTTCAAGCATTTCTGAATATAAGGATGTCATCCTTGCTACTTGTATGCACTGTCCTTTAAATATATTCGTCTTCATTTGTTGAGGATGATTACTGGAAAATTCCAAATAGTTATTGGAAAAAGTGCTTTTCCTATGAATAAGAGACTTAAATCCATTACTTGTACTAGATATAAATGTGTCTAAGTATGCAATACCCTCAGTACTATAAGTATGTGTGAACTTTAAATAATCACTCGTATTATTTAAATAATCAATAAACAAGCCTATAGTGTGTTCTGGACCATCCCATATAATAAAAATATTGTCCAAAAATCTTGAATAGTATCTTATATACTTGAAGTGTTCACTTTGAAAGATGTTTTTTGTTTCCCAATCTAGCATAATCAGATTAGTAAATATAGGGGCACACGCTGCCCCCATTGCCACTCCTCTGGTTTGCTTATAATGTTTGCCCTCAAAGTATATATAATTGTGCTCTAGTACAATGGACATTAGTTCCATTATTAAATCACTCTGATCCCACTCTGAACTAGAATACTGCCTGATACTATTGCAGAAACTTTCTAGTCCTTGTTGTTTGGGAATACATGAAAATAAATCTATCACATCAACTGTGATAAATGTAATTCCCTCTTTCCAAATACCTGGAGTTAAATTACCAAGAAGGGCCCATGAATCCTTAATTAGATGTGGGATCTTATTGTATATGTGTTTAAGCCTTCTATCGATAGCTGTTCCTAATGGAAATGTTTTAGAATGGCTACCTGATACTATAGGATGAAAGGGTGGATCCACAACATTTTTATGTACTTTTGGTATGCCTACTGTTGTTGCTAGTATTGGATACTCAACCTTTAAATATGTATAAGTGTCACTCGTTATACGCCCGTCCAGTAAAAACTCTTCCAAGTACATGTCAATTAGTTTGTACCCAATATTGATTTTATTTTTTGATACTGATACATAATTTCCTGACTCATTAATTATTTTGTACATTTTATTTATTTATTCATATGCGTCATATAACACTACCCTCCCACCTTTTACTGGGCTGTTACATCACCCTTCTCCAAATATGTTGATACCAAGCTTAAAGATCTGTCCTGGACAGGTCCAGCAGTGTTAAAGGACTCTTGGGACTTTCTCAGATATTTGAAACCTGACCTTTACAGTGATAGTTTGCTTTTCATTACACTGGACATAGTGGACCTTTTTGGTAGTATACCTCACGACATAGGATTGCAATGACTGGAAGATTACATGAGGACATTTGGAAATTTTTCTAACAATGATTTCACTAATGCCCTTTTGTTCATGGAAATCATTCTCACCAACAACTACATGTTTTTTGAAGGTGAATGTGGGGATGGGGGCCAGTTGTGCCCCCACCTATGCCAACATTGTTTTGACCTGGTAGGAACACACCTATGTTCTTAACAGCGAATTCACCAGTTGTTGGTCTTTATACAAATGTTTCTTGGATGACATTTGTATTTTGTGGACGGCAAGTAAAGAAAATTTTTTGAATTTTTGAGTTATTTAAAACAAACAACTAGTTTTCTGGATTTTACTTATAACTTGAATTATGAGGTACTCAATTACCTGGATGTATGCATCACAAAGGATAGTGGCAAGTTTTCATCCAAAATATATAGAAAGAATACCTTCTAAATTCCTATCTTCATTTTAGTAGTGGGCATCCTTTTTTCCAAAAGAAAAATCTTATAAAAGGGCAAATGGTCAGGATTAGCCGTATGATGTCTAATGACAAAGATTTCAC
Source organism: Protopterus annectens (assembly GCF_019279795.1). NCBI lineage: Eukaryota > Metazoa > Chordata > Ceratodontiformes > Protopteridae > Protopterus > Protopterus annectens. The sequence goes on along the minus strand of NC_056748.1, from coordinate 545,799,742 downwards.
TATTGAATGTAATATTGTGAGTGAAATGTTTAAAGACAGAGGTTATCCCTCTAATTTAATTCAACAGGTTATTATGGAAGTCTGGGAAGGTAGACCAAACAGATTTGTACCTATTTTAGGACAGGATTCCTGTCCATCAACTGGATCATTCTTCCCTCAACAAACCAACAAGAATTATGATTGGGAAGATGCATACATTTTAGATTTCAATGGAGATTCAGGAGGTATAAGAAAAGTTGTTAGTAGAGAATGGGACAAATTCAAAGAAATCATTGATCTAGATCAATTATGTACAAGTAATTTAAAATGTACCTATAGAAGGGATATGAATTTAAAAATTTTTTTTGAGTATGGACGTGGTTCTGGAGTTTCACACCATCGCACAAGGACTGATACTTTCAAATGCGGTGCATGTTCACAGTGTACCTATATTTGTAATGCTTCTTCTATAGAAATTCCAAGTAGGAATAGAAATATTAAGAGCAATTGTATTCAAACTGTAGCACCAGTGGACTTGTCTATCTTGCCCTGTGCAAGAAATGTAAATCATTTTACATTGGCAAGACAGAGAGAAAACTTAAAACTCGTATATATGAACACTTATATGAAATAAGCAAGGCAAACTTAAATAATGCACTTTTTTGTCACAAGACAGTATGCTGTCAAGCATTATTTACATTTTTTGTTTTGGAAGTTGTACCTAAGGAAATAAGAGGGGGCATGTGGGAAGCTAAACTAGAATATCGTGAGCTTTATTGGCAAATAGTGTTGGAAGGTACTCAACAGCCAGGGCTAAATTATATGCTTTCCATTCTACCTGTTTTAAAACTAAGAGCTGCCAAATTGTAAATATGTTTTATATCACTAGAGGGCAGCAGACAACAACTGATTAAGTATTATAGTTTATGTAAATTTAATTTTTTTATGTTAAAGATTGTATTATGTATTGCACATATACATTTTTAAGTATGAATATGGTTGTGTTTTTTATAAAAGTTTGATACAGATATTTAGGGATTTTAACAGTTTCATGTTTTCTTTACTGGTGCTAATTAATTAATTAATTAATTGTTTGTCCAATAGGGTTCTGTTTCATGATTTTTAGTTTACTATTTAAACAAGGTTAAGGCATTCAAGTGTGTGTATCTGATGAAGTTTTTTTAAGAAAATGTCAATTATATTTCCAGCGTTAATCATGCATTGCTTGTTTATTGTGGATTGAATAAACCATTTAACTCAGCTCATTCCATTTCGTTGCTTTCAGTGAATTGTGGTATGGTTTCTACATAGGGAAAACAGAAAGCATGTTTAAAAAGAGAATTTACGACCACGTATATGCCATAAGGAAAAAAGACAGTACTAATGCACTATCTAGGCATATAGTTAAACATGGGGAAAGTCATGATTTCAGATTTGCTATATTAGAACAACTTAAGCAGGGACAAAGAGGGGGTAACTACAAAGCCATCTTAGGTCAGAAGGAAGTGAGATGGCAGATTTTAACAGATGCCTCAACTGAACCTGGATTAAATGATAATATAACTATTAAACCCATGTTACAGAGGTATACTTAGTGACTGTATTGCAATGTATATCTATATCTATATATCTATATCTATATCTAATATATATCTACATCTATACATCTGTATCTATATCTAATATATATCTATATCTATGTCTAATATATATATATATATATATATATATATATATATATATATATATATATATATCTATATCTATATATCTATATCTATATCTAATATATATCTATATCTATATATCTATATCTAATATATATCTATATCTATATATCTGTATCTATATCTAATATATATCTATATCTATGTCTAATATATATATATATATATATATATATATATATATGTATATATATCTATATCTAATATATATCTATATCTATATATATATATATATATATATATATATATTTATATCTAATATATATATCTATATATCTATATCTATATCTAATATGTATCTATATCTATATATCTAATATATATCTATATCTGTATTTCTATATCTATATCTAATATATATCTATATCTAATATATATCTATATCTATATATCTATATCTATATCTAATATATATCTATATCTATATATCTATATCTAATATATATCTATATCTAATATATATCTATATATCTATATCTATATCTATATCTAATATATATATCTATATCTATATCTATGTATATATATATCTATATCTAATATATATCTATATCTATATCTAATATATATCTATATCTATATATCTGTATATCTATATCTATATCTAATATCTTTTGTTCCAGCTTTCTCCATTTCCACTTTACTGGAAAAACAATTGTAAGCTTTCTTCCCCCCTTTCCTGTGGTAGGTCAGATATGGATTTGCTGTGTCCAGGACTGTTTGTGAGCTCCTAAGCCCCCCCCCCACCCCCACCCCACACTTAGCTGGGGTTAAACTATTCCTGGCACCATAAAGTCTGTTCTTCAAAATTTCCCTTGCAACTAGCCAGCTTTTTAGTTTTAGCACTCATCTGTTTCTTTGATCTCAGCACTTGTTCAGAACTCATTGTAAGCACTAAATAAGTTACAAATTACTACAGCACTCAACTTTCCTCACTTGTCTAGAGGAAAACAGTTTTTAGTACTTAATAAATAAGCACCTTTTCAGGCATGCCTAAAGGTCAGCTCCCGGATTTTTCTCCTGTCTACCTGATGAATCTGGGCATCTTGGGACAATGCAGCAATTGCCTCATGTACACAGGCAACCCTCTCTTCCTACCACCCAACACTACGACCTGTGAGAGATGCACTTATATAGCCAAACTGGAAGTAAAGCTCTCTTCACCAAACACTGGCTTAGACAGTCAAGAGGAGAAGGTAAACACTTGCGCCGCACCACACTCATCACATAGTCCCTCAAAACCTACACCACCAAAACACACACACAGAAGCACAAAACACACACCTACATTTGTGGAGGCTCTCAGTACAAATCTGCCCAAACAACAGAGATCTCCAAAGCAGAAACGCAAGCAACCTCCACCCCCCCAACGAAACTCAAATGACGCATAGCCCACATACTCAGTGTGCCATTCAACTACAGCCCATAAGGCATAACATACCCAACACTCTAGTCATAGGTGATTCTATAGTCAGGCACACTGATGTTCTACTCACCAGGCTAAACAAGGAAAGAGTTACTGTCAGCTGCCTGTCAGGTGCCAGGATCTGCCACATAATGCACGCACTCAGGTCATTCCACAACAAGTACAAATATGACTGTCATTGTCCATGTTGGTGTGAATGACCTGAGACATACCTCTCTGGACTACATGAAAAGAGACATGGAGGAGCTCTCTGATCTTGTAGCCCAGGCTGGTATGACCCTAGCCCTGAGTAGCATCCTACCATCACCCAGAATGACACCACAATACAAGGACAAAATGATTGACTTTAACAATTGGCTAAGCTTCTGGTGTTATTCTAAGGGAATCCAGTATCTGTCTGCCTGGGATGACATGATCGACAGACCACGCTGCTTTGCCAGAGATGGCCTGCACCTGTCGCCCTTGGGATTCCAGATACTGGCAAAGGCTCTTGCCACCCCTATAGTGCCTTTTTTAGGCAAGGTTCAAATGAAAAATTCACCACCGTAACAGGTACAAGCCAGCAAAATCTGAGGGTAATGCTACTCGATTCTAGAAGTCTAAACCTCAAAATACACTCACTCGAAGCACTCCTTAAAATGGAGAACACTGACATCTGTGCAGTGACAGAGACCTGGTTCAAAGCTCCAGAGAGCACTCCTGCATTACCAGGCTATAATTCATGCCACACCTTTCGGCCACCAATCCCAGACCAAAACACTAAAGGTGGAGGCGTGTCCATATTCATTAAGGATATCCACATCTCCAAGATAATGGCTCAGCATAATGCATCCGAGATTATCCAAGTTCAACTAACTCTAGGCAAAACTGCAATCCAGATTGTAGCTTGCTACAGACCCCCCACCATGCCCCAGGATTCCCACTCCTCTTTTCTTGATACACTAGAAAATATTAAGGTACAACCCAACACTCTAATAATGGGTGATTTCAACTACCCTACCATTAACTGGGAAAAATACTCATGTACCAACTCTTTTGCTCAACGTTTTCTGGAAATCATCAATTCCAATGCCATGGATCAACTTATCCACACCCCTACCAGGGGCAGCAATATCCTAGACCTGGTCATCACCAACATGGGTGAATGGTGTTCCACACCAGAGGTCAGCTCCTCGTTGGTCAGATCTGACCACAAGCTAATCACCCTAGACATACACATCCCGCTCCCATCCCCATTAGGAAAACAACCGTAAAAAAATTCTCCAAAGCCAACTTCACGCTTCTTAAGACAGAAGTGGCAAACTTCACAACCCCCGTGCAGATGGACAATAGAGGTACGACTGCTGAATCCTGCAAAAATGGACTTTATAAGCACTTACACGAGTGCATGGATCATGCTATCCCTAACAGAACCAAGATGCTATCCTCCAAAATAAGGAAGCCAATCTGGTGGTCTTCTGCCATAAACAAATTCTACAACAGAAGAAAGAAACTGTTGCAAAAAAGAGTAAAATCCCATGATTGGAGGAACTCCCTGGTCAGCCTCAGTAAGAAGCTGAGATCCCTCATAAAATCCTCCAAAGCTAGTCATGAAAACAAAATTGCCACTGATTCTAAAGACAACCACAATGCATTCTATAGCTATGTCAAAAATCTCAATGGCAACACTCAGATCTGCTCTGAGTTACAGCACAATGACACTAAATATACAGAACCAACTGATATTGCCAACATCCTGGCAGATAGGTTCAGTGCTAACTTTACCTCCCCTCTCACCCCCTAAAGAGCCCATCTTTATACCGGAAGAATGCAAAGTTCCTGTAATCCTGGCTGCATAGGTAAAAACCTCACTCTCCAAAGCCAAGAACACAGCATCCATGGGACCTGACAATATCACAGGTCAGAATGAACTGGCACCCCACCTAAGTACCATGTTCAATCATAGCCTCACCTCAGGCTTTGTGCCTATTGAATGGTGCACCACGACAGTTATCCCACTCCACAAAGGGGGGGCCACAACAGACCCCGGGAACTACCGCCCTATTAGCCTGACAAGCCTCCTCTGCAAGGCCATGGAATGTATCATCATGGAACTCATAAACAAAGACATTGCAGATCTTCAACCTCTGGACCCCACACAGTTTGGGTTTGTAAAAGGTAGATCATGTCTCCTAAACCTGATAGACTTCTTTGAAGTAGTCACCAAAGCCATAGATGAGGATAAGGTGGTTCACACAGCCTATCTAGATATCGCCAAGGCATTCAACACCATCCCCCACTCTGGAATTACAGATAAACTCACTAAACAAGGTATAAATCCCTATGTCACAAGATGGGTTGCCAACTGGCTTACTGAGAGAACCCACACTGTGAAAGTAGCAGACTCCAAATCAGACTTCAGGCCAGTGACAAGTGGAGTACCACAGGGTTCAGTCCTGAGTTCTCTCCTGTTTGGTATCTACTTCTCTGAAGTACAGGCTAACACAGAAGGTCTTTGGCTAACTAAATTCGCAGATGACTGCAAACTATAATCGAAACTCCTAACAATGTGGACATCCTACAAAAGGGCCTCACTGAGACAGATGCCTGGTGTCAAAGACATGGTCTCAAGCTCAATGCCAAAAAGTGCATTGTCATCCCCTTTGGTAAAAACTCTGTACCCATGAAATACCACATAGGCGGTAGTCTACTTAACACCGAAAGTGTGATAAGAGACCTTGGGACACAGGTGGACAGTAGTCTCTCCTTTGATCATCACATTGCCACAGTGGTCAGGAAATCCTTCTACGTGGCACACCTCATCACAAAAGGTTTCTCATCCAGAAAAAAAGAGGTCATTGTTCCCCTCTACTCATCACTCATTAGACCTATTATAGAGTACAACGCCTGCTTTGGTATGTACTTCACAAGACATCTACAACAACTGGAAAGGCCACAAAAATACCTCACAAAGAGGATTACTGGCCTCAAATAGATGCCTTACGCAGACCATCTCAAAAAACTCCAGCTTTACTCCGTTGCATATCGTCTACTTAGAGGCAATCTCTGCCTAACATACAAAGCTATGTCAAACCCAGAGCTTTTGGACATGCTCCACTTAAAGAAATCCCAGTCCCTATGAGCCACATGCTCTAGGGACCTAAACCTTGTCACCACAATAAACAGAACATGCTGGAGGGATAGATTCCTGTCCCAGAGACTTCCCATACTCTGGGACAGACTACCTATCTATGTCAAACAGAGCTCCTCATTAGCACTCTTCAAGAAAAGTCTTAATGATTGGATGGGTAATAGGAAATTCACCCCGGGGATCACTTCTGTGGTTCTGCTTGACAGGGGCACAGGAAAATAATTTTCTTGGGTGGCGAAAGCCAGGGTACCTTTTTGGCGAGACTTGTATAGGCCTAGGGCCAATAGCCTAGTACCAACCTATGAACCTATAATACTACTTACAGAAATTTAGCATTAATAAACCAACATATATTATATACTGAATTCATATTTCTGAACTAGACATATATACGTATATGTCTACAATTATGTATTATTTATTTTATTTTTATTTATTTTTATATTTCATATTTTGCTTTTGAATAGTTCATGTAGCAAGCTAATACAAGTATCTCCCACTAATATTAAATAAGATAGATAAGATTACTATTACAATGACTATTGTGGTAATTATTATAATTATTACAATTATTACTGACTTTTAACCTCATTACCAGTACTGTAAAAAGCATAATCTTACACAACAGTTTTATAAATATATGAGTTAATATAATGTATCTACATTTTTTATGTTGCACAATTATTTTACAGAATATTATGTACAGCACATTGTGTATAGCACGTTATGCAGAGTGCTTTTCACAATCAAATGTATTGTTTATGCAACATTTAAGTGTATTCTTTTTTAAATGAAGGAATTCAGTAATTTTGGCACCTAAAGTTGTATATAAGTGGTTGATTGATTAATTTAAAACATTCTGAGGAAGCCCACATTACAGTGGACGAAAGCGCTAAATCTGAAGGATTTGTTTTACTTTTTAAATTAAACCTGTGGTATTATAGCTTGTTGGTTCCGTATTTCTTTTAAGGAATCCAGCATCTTAGTGTTCATCTGTTATTTAATTCTCTAGTTGCTGACATGCTATTGTGAATTTTTACTTTACCCATAATATACACTACAAAACCCTAATTCTATGGGATGTCAATATTGACTGGTCCAAACTTACAACTGGCTCATGCAACATTTAAGTGTATTCTTTTTTAAATTAAGGAATTCAGTAATTTTGGCGCCTAAAGTTGTATATAAGTGGTTGATTGATTAATTTAAAACATTCTGAGGAAGTCCACATTACAGTGGATGAAAGCGCTAAATCTGAAGCATTTGTTTTACTTTTTAAATTAAACCTGTGGTATTATAGCTTGTTGGTTCAGTATTTCTTCTAAGGAATCCAGCATCTTTAGCATTCATCTGTTATTTAATTCTCTAGTTGCTGACATGCTATTGTGAATTTTTACTTTACCCATAATATACACTACAAAACCCTAATTCTAGGGGATGTCAATATTGACTGGTCCAAACTTACAACTGACTCACCCCAACTCAGTATCAACCTCCATGGCTCCCATCAATTGATAACATCCCCCAACCGCTTCTCTAGAAGTTTATCCTCCAGCTTAACCATTGACTGGATTCTAATGAACTCCCCTTTCCTCTACCAAAACCCCACTACCTTACCTGACTCTCTAAGTGACCATCTCCCTACTTACATCCTTAGGCACTCTACCCACTCACACAAAGCCACCACTACAGAGAGTGTCGTAAACTATCTAACTTTAATATCTCCTTATTCAACTCCAAACTGTCTAGCTTTGAATGGTCCATCCTTAGACTTCTCCCACTTGATGACGCAGTCAACAAATTCAACAACATTTTCCTACACACCCTTAACTCCCTTGCTCCCTCCAGGAAAATTAAAATCAAATCAAATTATGCTCCCTAGCTCTTTAAAGATACTAGATACCTAATGCATAAAACAGACAGCATCTGGAAAGCCTGGCATAAAACAAAGGAACCTTCTCTATTTCAGAAATATAGAGAATTGTAGAATCTAGTCAAGAAACTAAATAATAAGGACAAAAAGTCCTACCATAGCTCTGCTCAACTAGACAACAATTCCAGCCCCAGTAAAGTCTGGGCTACCCTCAACAATATCCTCTCTCCTGGTTGGTCTTCAAATCCCTCTCCTTACCCAAACAAATCCCCACAGGAAACCGCTACTCTCCTTAACAAGCACTTTATTGAAACAGTCCAGAACCTCACTCATGCTAACTCAAACACAACTACTCCACCAGCCCCACTTGACCATCTTAATAAAAATCTCCTCTCCTTTCAACCTGTCTCCACCTCCTACATTAATATCACTTCTTTTGCTACTTTATCCCTGCTCAGCCTCCTCAGATAATCTCCCCCCATCTTTCCTCAAACTTGCTGCTGACTCTATAGCCTATCCTGTATCAATTCTCATCAATAGATCCATCCAGGAAGCTACAGTTCCATCAGCTTGGAAATTGTTCTTCACTATCCCCCTCCATAAAGGTGGTAATTCTACTCACCCATCTAACTATCGTCCTGTTGCCATCCTATCACCCATCTCTAAGATACTAAAAAAATGTATTCACTCACAACTTCGCAAATACCTCCTCCAGCAAAACTTTCTCACTCCCACACAACATGGGTTCTGCCCCAACCATAGTACATCTACTGCCCTTCTGTCTTTCACACACACCATTGCAGAGGCTTGTGACAACAATCTACTCGTATCCTATCTCTTCTTCGACTTTTCCAAAGCCTTTGACACAGTATCTCACTCCATCCTCCTAACCAAACTTGCAAACATTAATCTATCTGCTACCTCCCTTACCTGGTTCTCCAGCTACCTCTCTTGTAGACAACAACCTGTCAGATGGATATCTTCCTATTCTCCCTATATTTTAGTCCCTACTGGAGTCCCTCAGGGCTCCTTCTTCCGTCCCCTACTATTTAATGTTTTCACAAATGAGCTCTACACATTTTGCAAAAACTCTTCCCTCATCCAATATGCAGACGATTCAACACTCATCTCCATCTCAAACATCTCAGAACTACATTGCCTCACTCAACACACATTTCTTAACACTGAAAAGTGGTTGTCAGATAATCAACTCATTCTCAACCCCAAAAAGACTAAGCTCTTGCTTTTTCTCCCCCGCTCTCTTTCCCACCATAAATCCACTTTTACTATCACTTCCTCCAACAACACAATCATTCAGCCTGAACCTCAAACTAAACTCTCAGGTGTCATAATAGACGATGATCTCAAATTTAACCTACACCTTCTCCAATGTATAAAAAAAAAAAAAAAACTAGAAACTAGGATTGCTGTATCATAATAAAAAATTTGTAACTCCAAATGCTAGACTCTCCGTAGCTCAGGCATTCCTCCTACCCTCACTTCTCTATGCAGCCCCAGTACTAACCTATATCCAGCACACTACCTTGACTAACTCCAACAAACATATCATAAAATTGCTAGATTCATTACCAACTCTCACTACGCCTCACATCACTGCATTGCCCTATACTCCCTACAATGGCTTGAATTCCCACAGCTACAGTTAATATCACAATTCCACATTGTACTCTCTATACTTTATAAACCATCTTCCTGTCCAGCTCTCTCTACCCTTGTATCCACCTACTCCCCATCTCGGTCCTTGCTCACTTCAAACCAGCAACTACTAGCAGTCCATCCACCAAAGAAAAATGTGGGCAAATTACTATGCAAATGCTCAGTTGCCCAGTCCTGGAACAAACTACCCTTAGACCTACATGTGATTATACACCCATCTCGCTTTAAAAAGGAACTTAAACAGCATCTGCTCAACTCCAAAACTTGTTCCTGCCATAACCTCTCCTAACCCCCACGTTCAAAGTTCATAACTCCCACCCATTCTACCTAGACTGCTAAAAACAGCCTACCAAATATCTCAAAGTATAAAACAAATACACTTTTTAATCACATGGTATTATTCATCTCTAAAGATTTTCACATATACAAGGCCTTATGCTAGTATACTATCCTACTCTTAATCCATTCTCTACTCTTCCTATTGTATATATACCCCTCTTTTGGCTTTATCTTTAGATATGGCTAACAGATTTCTAGGTGTACCTGGACCTTGTTTTACCATTACTACACAACTTTCTCATACTGTAGACTAAATGGGAATTGTTTTTTCTGCAAAATGTTAAATGAATGTAACCAACTGTAAATTGTTTTTCTCTGTAAAACGTACACTAAATGTAACTAAATTTATCTTGTATTCTCTGTTAACATGTATATTAAATATAACTGGAGCTTTTCTCCTCGGGTCTCCACTGAAAATGGGCTTCTAACCCAGTTGGACTAACCAGGTTAACCAATGTCAATAAATAAATAAATATGTGCTGTGGTTTCATGCAATAAATTGTGTTTTTAAAAGTGCTTGTTTCCTGCTTCCTTGGGCACCTTAGACATAAATACTGTATAATCACGATTTAACATTGAAATATACTTACATGAAGCTGAGTCTGATGGATTTTTACAGTCTTTAGGTATTGCAGCAACCACAACTTTCTTCCAGAATTGTGGTGCTTCTCATTTTAAGATACTGTTAAACAAACCTTGCGGATCTTTCTCCCTTTCCTCACTACTAGTGTACAAACTTTCACAGGAACACCATCTATTTATGGAGACTTTCCTGCAGATTGCTTACATCAAGATTTCTATCTCATCTCCTTCAACCTTAACTGTTAATTTATGAGCCTCATCTACCTCTAACCTTGGTATACATAAGACTTCCGTAAAGATTTCTGTGTGTTTCTTGATTTCCACATTCCTCTGCTTTATACAAATTCTTACAAAATGTATGAAATATCTCTAATACCTTTATAGGATCTCTGATTATTTTTATTGTTATAGGCTCCTTAAGTTTAGCAACAGCCATTTATACTTTCTGTCACCTATGTCATCATGCTAAATGTTTTTGTGCTCTCGAGTTATTATGAAAAAACAGTTGCTTAGCATCAGTCCTTCTGAACTCATGCATATTATCCAGATACTAACTTACTTTCTGTTTAGCAGTCTGCAGTTGTGCCTCTTCTTGTTCTGTAGGACCCCCCCTTATTCTGAAATACTTTAGCCCTTGTCAGTCCCTCCAAATAATTCTTGTTACTTCTTTAACATAACTCTTTCTGTTTTCTTTCTACCCTATTTTTGTACTCCACTCACTAAGCATAACTTCTGAAGAAACTACTATTTTCCCTAATAACTTTTGAATAATTTCCTCTACTCATTCCTTAAATTCCTCACTTTTTAAGCAGAAGGTAGGGAAGAACCTGAGTCTCATTTTTTACTTCATCACCCTGCATTTTTATCTTAGTTGATATGGGCGCGTGACCTGAAATAGTTATTGGATGTGTATTGAATCTTTCAATTAAATGCACATCTTCCTATGAAATATAATTTCTTTCTAGTCTAATCCAGTTATTTTACCTTGGGGAATAATATGTAAATTATCTCCAAGTTCCTACTACTGAAATCAAGTAATAAACTTCATTGGAAATCTGCTCTCTTTTGTTATATTCTCCCTTATAGGACCATCAGATACATCCTCACTATTGTAAATCAAGTTCCAGTCCACATATATAAGTAATACTCCCTGCTGAAAGTGATTATTTATCCCAAATAAAATGTAAGCTTCATAATAGCAGTTTTTGATGGAATATAAATACATGTTGGTGTAATACTCCTGCCTTGTCAGTAGCCCCTTACTGCCATAAATCTACTATTACCTTTTTTCCACCTCTATCACTGTTGGAGCTACTCTAGCAATTAGTATAAGTACTTCTTTCCTTTGTCCCTGATACTCTGCTGAATTTCCCTCTTGAAGGGCTTTCTTCATCAAATTCACATGCTCATTTTTTTCTAAGTGTATCCCCTGCAGCATTGCTATTTGCACTTTTCATTTCCTAATGTAATTCATTACTCCTGGCTTTTTATCTATATCTGTGAGGCTATTCACATTCCAAAATAATATGTATAGTGTAGCTATTATGATAAGAAGTTATTATTCCCATCTATTATAAATGACAGCTTTTTTAAATGTCTGTTTCCAGCTTTTGTGTTACATGCACCCACTCACATCTGGCAGGTTGATCTTCTATAAAGTCGTTTCTTATCATCTACATTGGAAACTATGTAATATTTTACTAGACATTTTTTTAATAAAAACCCTAAAAAAAACATTCCCCAGAACACCCCCTTAACCCTCAAAAATCAAAGGACTGGACACTATGGATATGCAATTTCCTAACTTTTCTACGGCCAGCTTGGTAGATATGGTCATCTTTTTTTTTTTCAAAATTTTTTGTATTGAACAATATAAATCAGTAACAAACAAATTATAACATTATATATCGAAATTTTCATTAATATATAAAGCACACTTACTAGGTGTCTACATATACAAAATAATGACATGTACATTCATTTTGATAACTTATGAATCAGTTTGTAATTCATTAGTGTTTATCTGTTGCTTGTTTAACAGATTCTTGAGTTTCATCCAAGAATTAAGTGAAATTATTTTGGTGGTTCTTTCTTTAATTGGCAATATTTCAAGTTGACATGTTTCGGTTTCAATATTTAAAAATTCCTTCATTGAAGGAGTTAAGACACTTTTCCAACTTTTTGTTATCACCTTTCTTGCAAATGACAGAAGACTCCAAAGAAGGGGGTAGTCATTTTCTTTGACACATGAAGGTACGGTGTTTAAAAGAGAATTAAAGAATTGTTTAACATAAAGTTATCAGTGAATAATGCTTGCAAAATATGTAACATCCTTCCAGAATGGTTTAATTATATCACAATCACATATCCTATGCTGCCAATCTGCTTTAATTTTCAATTCACATATCTATCAGTGTACTCTCTTTTTAAACATTAGTTCAAGTTTGTGTGGGGTAATAAAAGTTCTATGGAAAAATGTCCATGAAAATAGTTTCCATTTTAATGACATTGTAGTTTGGTCTGAAGATGAAAGCATCATGTTTTTCTAATTATTACTAGGCTGATAATTACTAATAGCTATGAAATAATCATACTAATTATCTTTATAATAACTTTTTTTAACTTTGTTTATCATATATTTTAGATTAAAGCCCTTTTTCTGAGAAATCTTGATGTATCAGCAAAATTAAGAGTTCTATGAATTTAGGCATTCTTTTTTTTAATTGAAGTTTGTATAGTATTTATTTTCTTCTCTGTATAGAACCTATAATTTTGAATATCCAACCACATTTCATTATTTAGGTTAAATTTATTTAAAATGTAATCTAAGGTATGCATCTTTTCTTTATCCATAAATTGATGCCAGTATATTAATTGTTTGTTTCTTAAAGCATTCATTGTAAATGCATTAAAAGTATTAACATTGTTTTGTGTGTAAGCTACGGGAAATGACAAAAATAGACAAGCTTTATATTCTGGATCTCTGTATACAAAACTTCTAAAACTATTCATTGTTGTGACAATAAAGTATGAGTTTATCGTTATGTTTTGAAGTTCTAAAATAAAGTCTTTTAAGATCCAGAGAAATTTATTGATTAATTTATTATGACTATCACATTTTCTGTAATTATTTTTTAAGCAGATGCTTTCATGTGTCTTTCCATTTAGCACAGTAGTTCTTGTTTATCCAGAAAATAGTTGCCTTTATGCTAGTTGAGGCTGAATATAATTCTATATTAGGTAAATCTACTCCAACATGCGACCAACTTTTTAAGTGATGTTTAAGTGCAAGTCTAGGTTTATTGGGGTGTCAAAGAAATCTAATCATCAAAATATTAAAATTTCTTATGTATTGCTTTGGAATGGGTAGAGCTAGTGATTACATTACATATAATATTTTTTTGGTAATAAGATAATTTTTATTATTAAGTATCTCTCTTCCATTGTACATTGTGCTATGTTTACTGACAACCACTTAATCCTTAAAGAATTAGGCATAGTATGAGAGAGGTGTAAATGCACAATGACTCTGGAGGCTAAACTCTTGCATGTAAGTCCACATCAGATTGTCAAAACCACACAACTCTACAGGCACAGAGATTCCTGGACTTTGTAAATACAAACACCCTTGACCAAATAGTGACTATGTCCCCTACAATATCTAACATACAGGACTTCATGGTCAAAAATATGGGAGAATGTTGCACGCCCCCACCATGTCTCATCTACCCTGGTAAGGTCTGATTATAAAGCCATCTCCTTCAAAATCAAAATCTCTGTAATCCTATTAAAAACAGTACCAGTTAAGAACTATTCTAAGGCATATTACCTGTTATTAAGTGATGGTTTCTCAAAATTCAATGCCCCTCGAAACTCCAAGAACACACCAGCCCATGCTGAATTGCTATCAGAAACTCTGCACACCCATGTCAATGGCTGCAAAGAGACTGTTGTAACTACAAGAAGTTAGCCCAGAACTAGCCCGAGGAAAAAAAAAACACTCTGGTGGCATCCGAAATTAAACAGGATATACAACAAAAGGAAAAAAAACATATGCAAAAATCAAGTAGGATAATTCCAATAAAGATAAAAAATATCTCAATAAAGTAAATAGGAAACTAAGAGGGCTAATTGGGTCACACAAAGCCATTTGTGAGGTTAAGATATTCTCCCAGGTGAAAGATAATGATAAGGCCATCTACAGCTAAGTCAGAAATCTTAAGGGCAGCACACAGTTGCTGAATTGGTGGTTAATGGTGTCATATTCACACAGCTGGGTGATATAGCAAACCTGTCAGTGGACAAATTCAGTTCCTACTTTACCTCCCTCTCAGCCCCAACCATCCTCCCCCAGTAATACCCTCAAACATAACCCCTCCAACTAGGGAGCATGTACTGCCTTAAATCATTAAAGCCAAGATCACGGTCTCAGTGGGCCTTGATAACATCTCAAAATGCTTCCTGAGTAGTCTAAAATATGACTCATCAGGACCCCTGTTGTCACCATTTAACTATAGTTTAAAACAGGCTTTGTACCATTTGGCTGGAAGGCTACGATGGTCATCCACCTTCATAAGGGAGGACCTTCAACAGATCCTAGAAACTACAGACCCATTAGTCTGACTAGTCCTATTTGCAAAACCTTGGAAAGAATTCTCACGGAAATGATCAAAAAGAACATAGGAGATCTCCAAACACTGGATCCATTCCAGTTTGGCTTTGTCAAAGGAATGCCACTTACTAAATCTGCTGGACTGCTTTGAAGAGGTTGCTAAGGCAATGGATGAGAGGGAAACTGTGCATACTACCTACCTAGATCTAGCTAAGGCATTTGATACAATACCCTACTCAGGCATTGTCATGAAACTTACAAAACTAGGTATAAACCCCTGTACAACATGCTGGATAGCTAGCTGGCTCACTAATAGGACCCAGGTTGCCAGAACTGGTGAGCAGTTGCCAGAAACAGGCCAGTCACCAGTGGAGTCCCCCAGGGCTCTGTGTTAGGCACACTCCTATTTGGCATTTACTTCTCAGATGTCAAAGCCAATGTCAAAGGCCCCTGGCTAACCACATTTGCAGATGACTGCAAACTGGGAGCAGTCATTGAATCCTCCAAGATGAGAACACCCTTCAGAGAGGTCTAATAAAGACAAACACATGCTGCCAAATCTATGGCTTAGAACTCAATACCAAGAAGTGCATTTTAGTACCTTTTGGGAAGTCTGCCACCCTGGATAACTTCATCATTAATAAAACACCCTTAAATGTTTCAATACCAAAAGGAAAAGGTGTGATAAATATGTAAACAGAATATATGAATCACATCAGAGAACAGAACACTGCACTGAAAATGCAAGGGTTTCAATGTACTGGCCAGGAATTTTGAGTCATATAGAGAAAGTAGCGCAGAACTGTGTCATAAACAATTTAAGCCTTAACAACACTCCATAGGAAGGCATGTTATCTGATATCCTCCAATATCAATTTGGGAGGGAAGACCATCTTTCTCCATGGAGCAGACTGGACACAGATGAGTTCCATTTCAGACAGGCTATGCATCTTGTATGAGTAGGCTATTATTCCAAGTACTCTGAAATAATCAAAAACACAGGCAAAATACGATATATGATTAATATCAAGTCTGCATTCTTTAGATGGGGATACTTTGGCAATGATCAGCAATAGAGAATTCAGGAATTCAGAAGATTTCTGTATGAGTGGGCACTCAAACTGGAAGTGCATTTGTTTATGATGTACAAGGAAGAGCAGAGCGAATGACCAAACAGTGAAAAGTTTCACAAGAAATAGCTGTAGCAAAAGCTGCAAGGATTGTCATCTCATAATTTTATGAATAAAGAGCTATTCCATTGAATGGACTCAATCTATCACCAGTTCAGCTATTGATGTGAAAAAGTCTGAAAAGCAATTACCTACTTCACCTACATGAATGTTGTCTGTTAACACTATTGTGATAGAAACTGCAAAAGGCTACCTTTTTTACAAACTGTCATCACAGTAAAAATTGAAAAGTTGTGATAAAGTTTCCTGCCAAAAGCTAAAGAAGTTGCTCAAACAGTTGGCCTATCATCCTATTTGGTAGGGAAGATTGAAAGAAGGAATAATAAATTTAGATTTGTGGAAGCTGAACAAACAGAAGTCTCACAACAATGACCATTTCAACGAAATATTGCAAAAACAGTGTTAGCCAAAAGATACAAGTTGATTCTTCTTAAGTCATGTGTTCCAGAAAGCTGTCAAACAACAGTAACAGGCACAAAAGTAAGACTAGGTTGTTGTTGTTTGTTTTTTGGCTTTTCCCGGTTAGGGGTCGCCACAGCGGAACTCTGGTCTGCTAATGATTGGCAGTAGATTTTCACGAATGCTGAGGTGCCAGCTTGACGTCCAACCTTCAATTAAGGCACGCCCTTACGCATGTCTTTCGAACGCCACCCAACAGCGGGGAGGACATGCAGACTCCACACAGAAGACACTCCCCGCACTCCAGCCGAGAACTGAACGGGAGAACCTCTTGCTGTGAGGCAACAATGCTACCGCTGCACCACTGTGGCAGGTATGCAAGTTAATAGTCTTACCAAATATTCATGCTCTAGAAAAAAATACTAAACAAACCAGGGAGCTACACATGTACAGTTTAAGAACCAAACATTATGGCAAGGATTAAAATTTGCAGATACTGAAATGTTTATTATTGTAAATAAAATAATTATTTCATTAAAATAATCACACGGGAAGCTCAGTGTAGTATAAATTTAAAACAAGCTTTATAATGAAATGCATGCTTCCGTGTGAACTGCATATTAAAATATATTAAACGAAATATAGTATATGTGCTGTATAGCATAAAAACTAATGCCTTGCTACAGAAAATTTGCATGTTTTGTGGTATACAATAATTCTAAAAATTTGCTCTAAATAAACATTTCATGGAGACTAGAAGTTGATTCCCAGTCTCTATGGTGTATAAAGAACATTTAGGTTAACATATAGATTATACAGGGAGCACAACCCTACATGGGGGTTGTAACAGGATTTGAGCTCATTTATAAATAAGTCTTTAAAGAGTTGACCATTCAGTCTTTTAGAACAAAAGGCCTTCTGTGTGAAATGGCCTTTGATAAACCGACCTATATCCACTGCCTTCTCTTTCTGTTTTATAGGTTAACACATTTTCTAACCGATATTTTCAGTCAGCATTACAACTGTAATTTCTCTTCCTCCTTATTAATACATTAATAGATTAATATATTTTGAGGAGCTTTCATGTTTATTGTTGTCACTTAATTTCTGCTTATTTGCCTGTTTCTTTCTTGCTGTCTGTTCATACATGCTGTCCTAGTAGGAACCTGATGGAGGCTGGACTTATATTTCTGTCTCATATAAAAACCTGTAAGCAAGCATCTTGGACTTAAAGAGATGTTCTGCAGTACCTCCATCCATATGTACCATAAGCTGTACAATACCATTAATGCAGGTGCAAGCTCCACAGTTTGTACTGAATCCTAGCCCTTTATCCCTGGAATACAGCTCCTTTACTGCAGCTGCCTGAACTACATCAAGATGACTGTGTAAACCATCCATGGGTAAGCAGTGAATTATCCTGGAACTTTTTACTTGTGACTAGCATATCTTTTTTAATAATTGCTTAACACTTTTAACAGTGTATCTTGCTTGCCTGGGCTATCATCAGCTTCTGTTTTTGAAAAGAGTTGAGAGAATGAATACTGACATACTATATCTACTCAATATTTAAAATATTTCACTGTCTATATCATGCAGAGATTATTTTTTCCTACTGATTTCAACTTGAGAAATGATGGTTAATCCTACCACACATTTACTAGAAAAGTATATCCATACCTGAGAAGCACTGGTCCCTCCCACTTCTTCGAGTCTGTCAGACAGATCTTCCAACTCTCTGTTTAAATCAGCTCGCTGCTTTTCAATCTGTAAATTATCATTGCAGAGTATTGTAAATATTCAGGAATATCACTTGTACAACTCTTGCAATCTTTGAATAAAGAACTGCTTTATATGTCACATGCACACATAGTCTGATAATTTAAGGACATTGTGCAGCCAACTATGGCATTATGAATTATCTAAACAATTATAAAAAGAGTAGCCATAAACCTAAATGATTATAGCAATCTTGCTGTTACATGATGATAGATCACAGCTATCTAACAGTTATGGTACCCTATCTTTGACAAGAATTAGTAGTGTAGTCCTTCCATGTATTCTTCAATTCCTCCATTAATTGTAACCAACTGCTTACTCAGCAGGTCATTTCATAAATTCATGTGTAAATAACCCTCCAACAAACATACATATTTCTTCATTTTCCCATTACGTCATCATGCTCCACTACAACAAAGACTGAGAGACAAAGTCTCACATACACACACACACACACACACACACACACACACACACACACACACACACACTACTTTCAAGTAAATAACATATCTGAAATTTGGACAGAGTTAAACACTCATGGAAAAGAATGATATCATACAACCAGATGGATGATGTGTGAGTAGGGAACAGCCTTATAGGACTATCTGTATGATGTCATATTTTACCTCAGTGTCTTTTCTGGCTAGCAGATGATTCCTATTTGAAGAAAAATCTCTATAGCAATACGTTCTACAAGTAACATGGATTCTTCCTTATACAGTACAATAACAAAACTATATATTTTAGCTATCCAAATCAATGGCAATATGAAAAACAGACTACTCTTGGGTGACATCTTCACCGATCTTGAATGTTCCTTTGAATCTGTGAACCACCAGTTACTACTTCAACAGCTGGGAAAAGACAAGGAGTAGTTGAGTGGTTATAAACCTAGTTGAACAACAGGACCTTTGTGGTATACCTTAACAATACTGTCTCCAAGACAGGGTGCATAGCAAAACAGCTCCTAGAGGGTTCAGTGATGAGGCTCCTTATTTATCAAGAGTCTGCTTTACAACCTCATAACTGAGCTATGTTTACAAGAAGACATACATTACTAAATACATTAAATAGTCATAAGAGGATTCTGTCCAGATACAGAATTGGTGGACTTCTAGTAATCTACATTTTAATACCAAAACGTCTGCAGGCATGATGTTACAGACTAAGTAGAGACATTCAATAGCTCAACCTCTAAACTATAAGGGCACTGAAGGAATATCCATATCCTCATCTGAGTTACAAAGGTACCTGGAAATTATGTTAGATAGCAAGTTATCCTTTGATAGAGATGTAAAACAATAGGTTGACAAAGTTCTGAAGCAACTACAAGTAAGCTATAGACCCATGCTTACTATCGAAGGTCAACATCAGTAGCCATAAACATCCTTGTTCCATGTCTCAGGTACAGACTACTACTAATCTATCTTAAACCTCCTGTAATAGATGCTCATGGGATAAATGCAAGCAACCCCTTCATGACATACAGTATTTTACTTACATGGCTTCTGAATGCCTATGACTTTTCAGTTTTGTACTTTTTAAGACTTTTCGGGTACTCTTAGGCTAAGGGATTTGTTTAAATATTATAATATGGATATGAAAATATGTATTTCTGTATTTACTTATTTTTAGGTGTCTTTTTCACATTAATGTTCCTCCTCTACTAGCATTCTAATACAGAGTACATTTGGGTTTAGAGTAATCTATAGCTTCATGCTTTATCATTTTTCCCTGGTTACTCGTCCTATTCAATTAATCCTCTAATGTTTTTTTGTATTTACATACAGCAGGCTTTATTTGTATTACTTCATTCCTTTATAGTCTCACATATAGTTTCTACACAGAACTATACTATCTTTCAAGAACTAGCAGCATTATATATAAAAATATACCTTTAAAAAGTGATATTTTTATAAATACAGTATTTATTACTGACCCTCATTTGCCATGAAATATTTAAAAAACATCTATAAAGCATATATATATATATATATATATATATATATATATATATATACATACATACATACACACACACACACGCACACACAGTTATCTATTATTAGCATTATGGTCTGGTTTTACTCATCATATTAAATTAACTCTCTATATATGTTAACATTTCATTATAACTGCAAAGTCTTACTTGAGTCACATATGATACTGTACTGTTACCTTACCTCGCAATTGCTTAATAGTAAAGTAACATTGTCACTTCAATTTATTTGTTATTTATCTCACTTATTTAACACAGAGCCTTTTACATTTCCCTGTCTTTTTTTCAGGTCATATGCCTTGTTTCTGAAAATATTAAATGATAAATTAGTCTAGACTTAGTGAATTCTATTATCTCTTAAAAGTTGTAAAGAAATTACAGAGTGGATTAAAATAATAACAGTGAATACTTGTTTTAATTATGATAGAGTTGCAATGGATCTAATATATATATATATATATATATATATATATATATATATATATATATAAAATTCTTCTTAAAACACTAAACTTGGTATGGCATAACATAATGCAGCAGAAACAACCAATAAAATAATGAAGGTTTACTGAACAGAAGGGAAAATACACTGGTGCAGACTTGTATATATAAATGAAGCAATACAAACTATATAAATACATTTTCCATTAGTACCCAAAGGAAAAAAAAATACTCTCAATATACTTTAATACAATACAAATATGTTTTTAACCAGCTTCCTTCTTCTTGAGTTCCCAATGGAAGATGTCTAGGCTTCTTCAGATTTTTCCGGAATGTCTCCTGTCTCTTCATTGCTGCAGCACTCTCCACAAAACTGTTGTTTTAGGAACAAGCTTCTTCTGCATTGTTAGGCCAACTTTCCTGGCTAATATAGCCATAACCTCACTATTATACAAATAGAAGCATCAAATCGAGAAAACTATAAAGCAATTAAGACAAGAAGTATCCCTCTTAGAAAAATGCGGAAAAGAAAACAGATCATCAAAAATACTTAGAAAGACAGATGCAGTAAAAGCAGTGCACAGTGTTAAAACTATCATACACTATTGCCAATAATAAACTAAAAATATAAGCACAAACAGAAAATCTTAGAAGATATGTAGATAAATATAAAATGAAAGTACAAAATAAACAATTTGTTGATGGAACCAAAAAAGTTTTAGAGAGAACTGGAAAACAAAGCAAAAGGAATAGAAAGACCAGTAAAAAAGAAGAAATATATAAACTTTGGAGAAATATTTATGAAGACCCTGTTAAACACAACAAAGATGCAGAGTAGACAGAAGAATTAAAAGAAACAATAAGGAGTTCTAATGTAGAGGGCATGACACTGGATGACGTAACAGGCAGAGAAAATGAGACAAAATTAAATAAAAATCCTAAATGGAAAACTAGGTCCAGACACAGTACCTCATTTCTGGCTAAAAGTATTAACAGATTTTACAAAAAGATTCAGCCCAAAGTAAGAATTATTAATATGCATGTCCTGAACAGACACCAACTTAGTTAACAAAAATAAAAATGATACGCCTCCTTAAGAGTGAATCTAGAAGCCATCCTAAAAACTATAGACCAATAACTTTCATCTCAACAATATACAAATGATGTACTGGAATTGAAGCAGAAATAGTTTATAGTCATTTAGAAAAAAAAAATCATGGCCATAGAATAAAAGGGTAACAAAAGAAAGTCATATAGAACAAAGGATCATTTGTTGCTAAATAAAACCATGACAGAGAAATGTAAAAAGGGGAAGAATCTAAATATGGCATTGGTAGATTACAAAAAGCATCTGACAGCATCACACATTTATTGATAAAGGAATGCTTAAGATATACAAGATTCATCCTACATTGGTCAATTACACTGCAGTGACCATGAAACAATGGCAAACCACTTTGTAGTTGAGCCATGAGAAAGGGCAAATTTCAATCCCAGGTTTAAAATTCCAAAGAAGGATATTCCAGGATGATTCTCTGTCATCTCTGTTGTTGCATTTTGCCCTCAACCCCTTAAGTTATTTATTTAACAGATTAGGCTATGGCTACAATTGGACTCCCAGAAATCAACCTTATTTATAGACATGTCATTTACTTTTTGTGGATGACTTAAAGCTGTATAGTTCATCAAGCAAGGTATTGAAAGCACAACTAGAAATGGTTAAAACTTTCTCAGCAACATTTAAAACAGGAAAACTGCAGTTCAAAGAAAATATCAGCCTGGGACAGGAATGTGATATAAAAGAACATACGCAGGTGGGAGTTTAAAAATATTTCGGAGTAGATGAAGGACTGACAATAAAACATGAACAAATAAGAATAAAACTCAGTATAGAATACTTTTGATGGCTAAAAATAATATTGAAAACAACCTTGACTTCTAATAATAAAGTCCAAGCTATAAAACCATTTGCTTTTCCTGTTCTAACATGCAGCTGTGGGTAAGTGACTGTTCACAAAAAGTATTGGAGCAGTTGAACAGGAAAACAAGAAAATGCTTTATACTTATCAAATGATATAAAAAAATCAGTGTATACCAAGATTATATATTTCTCACTCTGAAGGAGGTATGGGTCTCCTCAAAGTTGATTGCACGCACATATATTTATTGCATACATATCTGCTGACTTCACCAAGTCCAAACATAGTTAAAGTTTTAAAACATGAGGAAAATAAGTTTAAGATGACACCCTTGCTTAGTTTAGCAGAAGCATTTTGGTGTGAAGTGGGAATAGAAATTTAACCAGAAGTAGACAACTGACAAAAATCAGACAGTGACTCAATATGCCAAAAAACAAAAGAAAGGATACAACAAAGATGAGAAGGAAAAAAAATGTAAATCCATAAATATAGTTTGAGGTACAGATATCACCTGATTCAGCTTCATGTTAACCAATATTTGATGCAGGAATGGTTAAAGACAGGTGAATTGAAACCAAAAAATGAAAGGTTAATAATAGTGGCCCAGGATAGTGGACTACATAAATGTTGGTTTACAAAGTCCATTGAACATGTGGGAGAAATAGAGAAATGTAGGTTCTGTAAAAATGAACTAGAAATAGTCATACATCTTGTTTTGGGTTGTGATACACTCATGGCAGATGGCCTATATATTTAAAGGCACAGTAATGTGGCAAAACTGTTGCACTAGTTGTTGTGCAAACACTACACTATAGAAGTTGCTGAAATGCAAAGGAAACATGAATCACAAAGCACTATATAGAATAAGGAAGTGTATACCACACATGATCACCCATTACCAACAATTAGAACAATAGATGTGGGAAAACCAGCTAGACTAGTCCATGAAACAAAGGCAAAAGTAGCACTGAGCACTGAAACTGCTATACCCAGTGATTACAGTGTCTTACATACAGAGAGCAGCAAAGTCACAAAATACCAGGATTTACTGGCAGACATGACATATAGCTCTACTAGTAGCAGGAACAACATGTCTAATAAAAAAGAATTTACAGTTGTAGTTAGATGTGTTACCAATATATGTAAGTCCGTACGAATTACAGGAGTCAATTCTGGGCACATTGCAGGTGCTGAGAAGAACACTTTTGGATAACATCAAAGACTGAAGCAATACTAATTTCATTAAATTTAATTGCATCCTGACTTAGGCATGGGGGTCTCATCATGGTATTAAAAACAAAATGACATAGAGAAATTGAAGTGAGTGACAGGTTATGACATTTTCATGGATTAAGTGTTTATTAACAGCAATTTCTATGGAAGACACGAGTTAATGCAAAACTGTTGCTGGCTATCTTAAATAAATAATACTATATTACTCACAGCAATCCTATTTTACATCAGAGTTATTTACACTGCATCACTTCTATTCTAAACCATTTTGACAAATAACAGGAAGAAAACTACCAGACTATATTACAGCAAGTAAACATTTATATTCACATAGAAACAAAAAATAAGAGAGTGGAATAAAAAAGAAATGACAGAGATCAAAGATACCTTAGTCTGCCAAGTCTTAAAGTTCTGGTTATTTAGTTCATGGAATAAAATGCTGTGCAAAATTCTAGTTTTCTGGTCAATGGTTTAATAGGATTTTAAAGGTATGATTTAATTAAATGTGAAAAAAATCTTATCCAAAATACTGCCCTGACTTTAGAAAAAAATATATACATAGTTAATGTCCTTTAAGATTGCATTTAAAAATCAGATTACCAGCAAAACAAATAAGGAATATAATAAGACTAAAACTGTATCAGAACAGAAATCACTATTCTAATTTTTGAAACTGACACAGATTCCATTAACATTTTTTTAGTAAAAACGGTAAAAACTTTCTGAAGGAAACATAAATCATTTACTAAAACATATTTCTTCAAAAGAGATTTCTGATATGCAATCAAACTTGAAATCTCATAAAGCTACAGACAGGTGGTTTGATTTTGGAAATGTACGCTTACCTAATGATTCTGTCATTTTACTGGTTAAAGTTTTTAACAATATTCTAAAAGAACACATTATTCAGAAATCATGAAAATATATTTTAAGTACTTCCACTCTTAAACATAGGATAAAAAAGTCTACAATAACTATAAACTTATGGGGTCTACTGAAAGTGCACACATGCTAGTAGCTCATGATATGCTTCCTTTCTGCCACTTGCTCTAAATAGCAAGTGTTCTAACTCCCACCAGCCTGATCTTAGTGAATTATCTTACCCTCCCACCAACGGACCCTGCTGAACAGCACAGCCCTACCAATACTTTAACACTAACTCTAAAAATCATGGCCAGTGCCTAGCCATAGCACTTCCCTTCCTAATCCTAAAATCCTCAACCATTCCCTAGACCTAAACCTTGATTCTCCTACTCCTCCCTAAACATAAAGTCCTTTAAACCAAAAAATCCCTTCCCACACCAAGAAACGCTAATTCCCAATTGCTCCATAACCCAGAACTCCACTCTCTCTCTCATACCTCACAAAGCTAAATTCTCCTCCTGATCACTGCATGAACTCCTACATTGAATTCCTACCTGCCACTCTCTCCCCATGGCTGCCAGAAGTAAACTAACTAATGTATATGTTTTAACTTATTCATATAACTGCTTTAAACTACATAATGCATTAAGAACTGAGCAAGGTTCACATTAAGTAAATGGCTTTGTTAAAAAGCGAATGAGAAGCACTTTTTTCAGATGCAAGTATTGTATACCTTTAAATGTTTTCCAGTAGTTTTTCAACGATATAGCTACAATGATACATGTTTATGTTGGTACATATTAGTATTCTTTTCAAAGTAAAGTGAGATCAATCCTGACAGACTGGAACAGCATGGCCTGGAAATATGCACAAGACAGGGCAAATGTAGACTAGACAAAGGAATGATTATCTGTTAAAAGATGAAGAGTTACATTTCATGAGACTTTTATGAGAAAAAGTATAGTCTTTGTCTTCTGACTGGTTATTTGTAGATTGTATATTGTGTATTTATTATCTAAGAAGAAACTAAAAAACTTGATCAATTAAAACTGTTACAAGATCAGTCACCTCCCGTCGTTCACTGCTCACAGAGCCATTGCAAAAAATATTTTAATACTGAAATTGGAATATGGCTTTTTCTTTCTCATTACACATTCATCCCACTATACTCACTGAATACAAACTGCTGAGAATAAAATCTTCAAATTCATTCAATTAGCACCATTGCAATTTGCAAAAAAGTCACAAATAGCTTTCAGTATCTCATAGGACATTTTTTCTTCTATGCACTCTAATTTATAAGGTAGTCAAGCATGGTCACTGTCTTTTCTAAGAGTGGAACTATATTTACAAGATGGCACTTGAAATGAGAAGCATACAGGGCAGTGATTGCTGCTCTCTTACACCCTCTAATCAAAACTGTACATGACAGAACCTTTTCTAGATTGGGACCATCATTATGGTTCTTAGTTACTATTGCATTTGATTTTGGTACCTGCTACATGAAAGCACCTTGCATACTGGCATCAAATCATAAAACTCATTAAAAGCTTTGAATATGTTCTTAAAGAGCATCTCTTGACAGAATCTACTTCAAATGTTACCATGACAGTGGTTAGATATCTTGTCCCTTCATATCACAGATTACAGAATACATTTAAGAAAAAATTCTCAGCCTCATAATGTGTCAAGAAAAACCTAACCAAGCTAGAGTTTTGACTGTGTGATACCTTAAGCCTCCTGTAACAGAGGCCATGGGATATATACAAATAACCCCTTATGGGCAACAAGCATTTAAGTTATATGGCTTCTGAATGTCCATGACTTTTTACTTTTTCATTTTAAGTATTTATGGATATCTATTTATATAAACCAGAGTTGAAATCACAGAAATATTGAAATTAACACTAATGGACAGACCCATACAAATAAAGAAAAACACCCTCTGAATTAAGCTTCACTATATTCCTGACTGAATCTAAGAATAATTTACGGTTCCCTAATTAAGTTACTTACTACTGCAAGGCAAGATCCTGTGGGCGATGGTCTTTTTAGTCAGGTTTCCGAAACAGAATACTCAATATTCTGAGATTTCTCTTTTTAATATCTAAAATTTCATTTCCAAGAGGGCTAGCAGAATTAACTCATCTGGTCACCTGTCTCTATCTTCTTACAGTATCCCCCTTTGAAGCTGAGACAGGAATTTAGCACAGATGGCTACAACACACATCTAAATGTTTATGGCAGTGCCTTGGGCCTCCTCTCGTTTCACTGAGCTAATGAAAAAAGACTTTTTCTCATACTTATCATCTCCAGTCCTATTCAGCACTGTGGGGTGATGTTTTAATGATTTACATTTCACTTATTTTTCTTAAAGTTAACCTCTGCTGTGCCAGTATCCTCTATTACACATATACATTTAATTCAGCTACAGTAATGCATGTACATTTCTCTTCATTTCAGCAGTGTACACTGTTGATACAATTTAACACAAGCAAAGCTCACAAGTACATTTTCAGCACAAGCATCTGTACATATTCAGTTTGATATACAAATGACATACAGTTCTAATACATTTGTAACACAATCATCTTATACAAATCAGTTTGATATTCAAAGGACATATCATTCTTTACAACATGCAAGCTGGCTAGA
This sequence comes from Protopterus annectens, assembly GCF_019279795.1. Classification (NCBI taxonomy): domain Eukaryota; kingdom Metazoa; phylum Chordata; order Ceratodontiformes; family Protopteridae; genus Protopterus; species Protopterus annectens. The sequence continues at coordinate 545,771,915 of NC_056748.1, read as the reverse complement.
CTGGCATTTGTCCATATCACCCCCCCCGGAAGACTCAAGCTAGTTTTTCAAGTGACCCTTGAGAAACATGGCTTGAGAGAAAAAAGCCTATCTGGGGATATGTTACCCCATTCCCTGTCTTAAGAGCCCATCTGTATTGGCATTGCTGACCCCACTACAGTGTTGTACTGTCCTGTCATCTGCCTGCAATCCTAAGCTCCACCTTAATAACTTGGCATTTTGCTGGCTGGCTCTATGTAGCCATGTTAAGAAATTGTGGTCTGTAACTACAATGAATTTCCTTCCGTACAGACAATGCTGAAGTTTCTGCAGTGCCCATACTATGGCTAGACATTCCTTTTCTAAAGCTGCATATCATTTTTCTCTGGGTTGGAGTTTACGGCTGAGATATACCACTGGGTAATCTTGTCCCTCTGAAGATACCTGGTTAAGAACAGACCCATCCCATGGTTTGAAGCATCCATTTGCACAACAAATTGTTTGCTGTAATCTGGACTGGCTAACACAGGGGGTCCTCCCATAGCTCCTTTAAGCTTCTGGAATGCCAGCTCACATGCTGGAGTTCACACTACCTTATCTGGCCTGTTTTTCCTTGTCATGTCTGTGAGGGGAACAGCTATAGTACTATTATTGGGGAAAATCCTCCTACAGTACCCCGCTGTCCATAAGAATGCCCTTATCTGCTTTGTGGTAACAGTGGCAGGTCATGCCTGAATGGCTTTCACTTTGGCAGGTTCTGACCTGACCTTACCACTCGCCACTCTATGTCCCATGTAGGAGACCTCTGCCATACTAACTTAACACTTACTGGGTTTAATGGTCAACTATGCCCTCTGCAGTCTGGACAGCATCTCCATGACTTGCTGAAGGTGCTCTTGCCAGTAATGGTTGTAGATGGCAATATCATCCAGGTAAGCAAGGGCATAACCTCCTGCTCCTGCTAGGATACAATCTACTAGCCTCTGGATAGTCTATGGGAAATTTTTCATCCCAGATGGCATCTTTGTGAACTCATATAAGCTGACAGGAATCACAAAGGCTGACCTCTGTCTAGTGTTGGGAGTCAAGGGCACCTGCCAGTAGCCCTTGCTAAGATCGGTAATAGTCAGATACTTAACCCCACCCAGCTGATCTAGGGCTTCATCTGTTCTAAGCACGGGGTAAGCATCTGACTCTGTGTGACTATTTAGTTTCCTGTAGTCCACACAGAACCTGGTGCTGCCATCCTTCTTTGGTACCAGTACCACTGGGGAGGCCCAGGGACTGCTGGACTCCTGGATTACTCCTAGTTCCAACATCTCCAGTATCTCTGCTCTCAGAGTTTGTCTGACTCACTCAGGCACCCTGTAAGGGGCCTGCTTTAAAGATCTTTAGGGCCCTGTATCCACAGGGTGCTGCACAAGGAGGGTGCACCCTGGTTCCCCAGTGAACATGTCCCCAAAGAGCTGTAACACTGCTCAAATTTCTCGAACCTGGATAGGTGATACCAACTGGGACATTGCTACCTCTTCCACTGAGGTATCAGTCCGAGCCTCACTGAGGAGATCAGTCAGCAGATGCCCCTCAGAATCCTCCTGACATCCACTGCAAATACTCAGTGCAATGCCTCTCTATCATGGTAAGGCTTCATCATGTTAACATGGTACAGTTTGTGCCCCTGCTTCCTGCCTAGCAGTTCTACCATGTAGTTAACATCACTGACCTTCCTTACCACCTTGAAGGGTCCCTCCCAAGCTGCCTTCAGGAATGAGACCCATCACCTGTTGCCCCACAGCATACTCTCTGGCTCAAGCATTCCTCTCATACCAGAACTTTTTCTGCTGCTGGGCTCCTGTCAGGTTCTCCTGGTCCAAGTCCATGATCTCCCTAAGTCTTGCCCTGAGGTTTGGGACATATGCCACAACAGACTCCTTGTGGGATTCACACTCACCCTGCCACTCATCATGAATCAAATCTATAGCCCCCCCCCCCTCACCCTATACCCATATGCAACTCAAAGGGTGAAAAAACTGTGGATTTCTGGGGAACCTTTCTGTAAGCAAACAATAGATAGGGCAAATATTTGTCCCACTTCCTCTTAAAATGCTCTGCAAATGCCTGTAGCATGGTCTTAGTGTAGAGTTTAACCTCTCCCCAAGACGATTAGTCTGGGGGTGGTAGGAGGTAGTCTTTAGGTACTTCAGCCCACAGCAGTTTCACAGACAAGCCAGCAGATCTGACTTGAAATAGGCATCTCTGTAAATCAGTATTTCTCTTGGGAAACTTACCCTGCTGAAAATCTCTAGCAAAGCATTTGCTATCTTCTTCAGGGTATATAGCAACACAATCTACTACCACTAGGATATAATTCTTCCCTGTGGAACTTGCAGTACTCAGAGGCCCACAATAGCCATACCTACCCTCTGAAATGGCTCCACAATCACAGGCAAAGGCATCAAAGGAGCTTTGACCTTATCTCCTGCCTTGCCTACTTTTTGGTACTGCTTACAGGTCCTGTAGTATGCTGTTACATCCCTGGGAATCCCAGGCCAATAAAAGTTCTGCATAATATGTCTCTTGGTATGCTTTATGGCCATATGACCTGCAAAGGGAATGTCATGGGCTATGGCTAGAAGTGCCAGACGGTAGGCTCTGGACATTACTGACTGCTGTATTATCTCATCTTCTAGCTGTTCCTCAGGGGTCCACTCTGTATACTTTAACCCTTTGTTCCAGTATACAGAATACCCTTTTCCTTGAGAGTCAGGTGCCTCTCTAGCTACCTCCCTCAAGCCTTGTAATGTCGGGTCTGAGAGCTGAGGGTCTCTCTTTGTAAATCTTCCAAGCTTCACTTCCACAGGAAGTCTGATATCCTCTGGCAGTGGTGCCTCACTGTCAGCTTGGGTACTACTACTCACCTGTGCCCTTGCAGTCACTCTGTCCAAGGGAACATCAGTGCACACCAGCAGCTGTGGCATACCTTTAGTCTCACTGCTACAGGGTAGCTCCCTCCCTGAAATAGCCACATCACCAATCCTGGCTTCAGATGTGCAGTCTGTCTGGATCTCCCCCAGGCTACCAGACCCACAGGTCAGTCTTCAAGCTTGACTGCATGTCACTGCATGCACATAAGGTACTGCATTATCAAAATAATTCCCTATCAAGACATCTGCAGGGCTGCCGTCAAACAGACCTATGTCCTTGCTTTCTTTTCCACTCTCCCAGTCAAGGTGAATCCTGGCCAAATGCATTTAGAATGGGATCCTTCCTAAAGCTCTTACTAGTGTGGACTACCCAAGCATGTACTGCTCATCTTTAATCAGTGTAGGCTTCATAATGGTTATATCAGAGGCTGTGTCTCTCTTGGCAGTGGCCTGTTTTCTATCCACCAAGATCAGATATAAACATTACTGGTAGTTTGTACCCTTGTTGCCCAGAGAACTTGCCACAGGTATTCTGTTATTCCCACTTGCAGACTCTCTCACCTTTTGTTCCCTACCATGCCTCTGTGGACATCTGTATGCCACTTGGCCCCACTGGTTACATTTAAAACATTTGACCCTTGATCCTGGCCATGTAACTGAACTAGTGGCTTCCCCTGTTACTAGCAGACTCTGTTGGGGAAGTTTAGGCTGCCTGCCATGGGTTGCTTTATATCCATGTGTAGCACTGGGTATCCCTTTCCTGTCCAGTGATGCCCTGCTTGCTAGGTATAGGTCTCCTTTTTCCCCAACTCATCCACAGAGTTGCATACCTTGTCTGCAAACCATATTTTCATGTCCTCAGCAAAGTGCAAAGGGTTTGTTCCCTCACCGAAATGTCTGCCAGCCCATGAAAACTGGTAACCTGACATCCACTCACCCACCTATGAAAATAAGTGCTTAGTTCAGCAATATAATAGCATAAAATTTCATCTGCCTTGCATCTTTGCTCACAAAACTTTTTTCTGTAAGCTTCAGGTGTTCACTTAAAGCATACCAATAAACATTTATTAACTGTATTATAATTTAAGCAATCTGTATCAGATAATTTAGAAACAACAGTTACAGCTTCATCATGGAGTAAGGGGGTCAGGAACTGTACCCAAAGTCCTTGGTCAGCATTATACTGTTTGCATACTCTTTCAAATATATGAATAAAACTATCAAAATGATCACCTTCTTGGTATTGAGGAAGAAGTTTACTGAGCTTTATTGCTTCTGGGATATGGTGACTCTCTTCTCCATTACCTCCATGACCCTGGTGAAGAGTCAGCATTTCCTTTTCATGTTGCCTCTGCTACTAATTTTCTTCAGCTTCCAAACTTCACATTCTCTTTGCTGATTCTACTTTGACCTCCAAATGACTCAGTCTCTCTACTGATTCTAATTCCAAACGTTTGGATTCTAGGTCAAGTCTCTTTAACTCTAGATGGACTTTTAAGTCCTCTAAGGAAAAGTTGAACTGTCCTGTTTCTGACAGCTATACATCCCCAATGCCAGCCTGGGTGTCTTCCTAGTTACTGGTTTGTGATGCAGCTGTGATTAAGGCTGTAATCATTTCCACTTTAGTCAAGTTGGCATGCCTCAGTTCTTTGGCTTGGCACATGTCAGCCAACTGGTTCCTTGTCAGCTTGCCATAATCCTCTGCTGACATCCTTGCCTGATTAACTAAGTTAAAAAAATAAATAAATGCAATTATTGTGATATGAAACTCTGAATGTCTACTGTGTGGCTGCTGAGAGTACATCTTTCTTTAGTGACAACTGCTTACAAGCTACAAGAGTACAATATCCACACCACTACTCACCAATTATGTCAGCTTGTGATGGTCCAACCACTGCCAACCAAATATATGATGCCCACCAATATGTGTCATCTCCACACTGGGCCAGAAATCAAGGTGCCTGAATCCAGACCACTGACACTGGAGAGGGACATGCAATTGGAATATAAATGGATACACTCAGTATTTCCATATGCAGGCCTCTCTGTATCTAGTACAGTTTCTCTTAACAGCACACAGAGAAAACAGTCAGCCCAGGGTCTGGATGTCTCTAGATCTGTCTCCCTCCAGGTCCCCAATAAGTCTCTCCGCTAGTAGAACTGTGGGGTTAAGTCCTCAGCTGACTGTTAAAGGTAAGTCTTCCAGCACCATTTCTGTAAACCAAGTGCTTCGTGTTCCTGTCCCAAGTAGATGACACTTACCCACCGAGAGATTTGATTTACCCACACACACACACACACACACACACACACACACACACACACACACACACACACACACACACACACACACACACACACACACACACACCTGGAAATCTGCCCAGACTATTAGGTAGTTATCACTGCCACCATACACTCAATCAGCTACTCTAAGACCTTAGCAATGGGTGTCCAATTATACTGTGCAATATTAATACTAATACAAATGGCAGTTGTTCATCAAGATAGCTAGGCTTTCTGGAGTGGCCCACGCAGTGTCACCAAATAAATATAAGTAGTCATAAAGGTTAGATTTCAAGGACCAGCCAGAATAAAAGTTTTAAGTATATTTAATAATAAATAAATAAATAAATAAAGAACATGCAAATATCGAATATATATTTACAGTAAACCACATAGTTCATACCGCAGAAAATATTGAAATTAACCCTGATGGACAGACCTATACAAATAAAGAAAAAAACCACTCTCTGAACTAAGCTTCACTATATTCCTGACTGAATCTAAGAAGAATTTACTGTTCCCTAATTAAATTACTTACTACCACAAGGAAAGATTCTATGGGTGAGGGTCTTTCTAGTCAGGCTTCCCAAACAGAATACTAAGTCCTCTGAGATATATATATATATATATATATATATATATATATATATATATATATATAATTAATTTCCAAGAGGGCTGGCAAAATGACCTCTTCTGGTCACCTGACTCTAGGTCCTCACAGTATTCCCCTTTGAAGCTGAGACAGAAATTTAGCACAGATAGCCACAATATATATCTAAATGTTTATGGCAGTGCCTGGGGCCTCCCCTCTTTTCACTGAGGTAAAGAACAAAGGTTCTTTCCCAGACCTATCATCTCTGGTCCTATTCAGCAATGTGGGGTACTGTTTCAATGATTTGACAGCTCATTTACATTTCTCTTATTTTTCTTAAGGTTACCCTCTGCTGTGCCAGTCTCCAATATTAAAACATATACATTTAATTCAGTAATACATGCACATTTCTCTTAATTTCAGCAAGATGCACTGTTGATACATTTTGAACACAAGCAAAGTTCACAAATACATTTTCAGCACAAGCATCTGTACAAAATCAGTTTGATATACAAATGACGTAACAGTTTTAATACATTTGTAATGCATCTTGTACAAATCAGTTTAATATTCAAAGGACATATTCTTTACAAAACTCCATCTGGCTATACTGGCACTTGTCCATATCATCACAGTAAGTACACAACTTCTAAATCTAATATTGTCCTTTTCATTTTTCCTCACCTATGGGTCAGAGTCTCCAGCTACGTAAATCTTGGGTGGCCCTTATTGAAGGACATGCCAGAGCACTGTCAAACCAAAGGAAGCTCTGCTTTTAGAGATAATAACCAATTTGTAGTGTGAAACCAAGCATGAGTCTTTGATCATGTAGCTGCAGCACAAATATCATAGATTGAAGCTCTTGAAGAAAAAGCAACTGAAGTTGCCATAGATCTAGTAGAATGGGTTCTAGGTGTATGAGGCAATTCCAAACTTTGTTGAGAGTAAATTAGTGAAATACAATTCTTACTCCATCTGGCCAAAGTAACTTTAGAAAAATGTCTTACCCAGATAACTGGGAGAAAAGGACAAAAAAAAAAAACACTGGTCAGATTTCCTATGATGTTTCATACTGTGACGATAGGAACGTAATTGTCTATGACTATCAAGAACATGAAGCATGTATCCACCCTTGTTGGAAGAATTAGGAAACAACACTGTGAGTTGAATGGACTGGTTGATAGATTCAGTAGCTACCTTGGGCATAATGACATTCTATCCTTATGGAAGATGATATAAGGAGGCTTCGTTGACAAGGCCTGTAATTCAAAGATTCTCTTTGGTGATGTAATGGCTACCAACTGTTTGCTGTTTCTAAGGGCTTTTGAGTCAGCCCTTGGAGAATTATCATGAGATCCCTAGGATGAAAGGATACCTTATGGGAGGTCTAAGCAGGAAATTTCCTTTCATAAAAGCCTTACATAATCATGAAGCAGACAGAGAAGAAAGCTCATTCCCAGTATGAAAATTGGATATTACAGCTAACTGCAATTTAATGGTAGAAAAACTAGCTCCTTCTCTGAAAAGAGCACTGAGAAAAAGAAGGATGGCTGGAATAGGGACTGAAAGGGAATCAGTGTTCTCCTTGGAAGCCCACACTGTAAACCTTTTCCACTTCCGTATGATTTCCAGTGGAAGACTTCAGGAAGACTAAAATAATGTTACAGACTTGGGAGGCAAACCTGGACTATCTTACTATCACTAGAATTGGAAAACCCATGTGGCAGTTTGAGGATGTGGAGATTGGGATGCTTGGATTCTGATGAGTGAGACAGGAAATCCTGACTGGGCTCCAGAAGCCATGCAGGATATTTGAGATAAGACCATAAGAAGGCGAACCACACCTGATAAGGCCAAAAGGGGGCAATGAGAATGACTAAGCTCTTCAGCCTGCTTGCTTTCTGTAGAAAGCTGGGAATCAAAGGGAGAGGAGGATAAGCATAAAGTAGACCTGGGACCAGTCATGAACTAGAGCATTCCTTGGTGACTCCCTGAGGGGGGATCAGCACAAAGAACTCGCTGCACTTGTTGTTCAGAGGAGAGGCAAATAGGTTGCAGCAAACCTGGCCCCAACAGCTGAAAATTGTGTTTTCTACAGACTGATTGAGAGACCACTAGTGAGGAATCAGAATGGATCAGTTGAGTCTGTCTGCCAGCCTGTTATGTGTGTGTTGTAACTAGAAAATGGTCTGAAGAGATCACCCATTCCCAGACCAGCATGGCCTCCCTGCATAATGGGTACAATCAGGTTCCTCCTTGCTTGCTGATCTATCGGACTACAGAATTGTTGTCTGCATGAATAGCAACTTCCCCAAAGGAAGAACATCCTGAAAGGCTTACAATGAAAGTAGGACTGCTCTCATCTGGATGACATTGATATGCAGCTTGGCCTCAGAGGGAACCACACGCCTTGGACCATCTTTCATTTGTAATGACCTCCACCCCAACTGGGAAGATTCAGTGGTTACCATGGCTAATGGAGGGAGGAAAATGAATGGCCTGCCCACTAACAGGTCTTCTGATTGTATCCATCATTGGATATGATGTTTGCAGATTGGTGTGAGTTTCATGGGAACACACAGAGACTGGTAAAGAATTAACCACTGCACTGCCATGGTCCACTGGAGTATTTGCATGAAAAACCTGACTAAGCGGGCTAGAATAATGGCAGCTGACATCAATCCAAGAGCCTTCAACATCAACTTTGCAGGAGGAGACTAGACAGGATAGTAAGTCTAGTACCTGATTTCTCAATAATGTTATTCAGTACATAGGAAGGGAAACCATTTGATGTATGGTAGTCAGTTGAGTTCTTATAAACTCTAAATTCTGTACCAGAGTCAGCATGGATTTGATCAGGTTTATGGTTACTCCCAAAGGGTTCGAGATCTGAAGTAAATGATTCCTGGCTTGAATGAGTTGTTGTCTGGTTGGGGAAGTAAGGAGTGGATCGTCTAAGTAGGGAAACATCTGGAATCCTTTGAGCCTCAGGTGAGCTGCAATGACTACCATGCATTTTGTGAACACCCAGGGGCCTGTGGTGAGTCCAAAGGGCAGTACTCTGAATACATAATGATTAGCTCTAGCCAGAAGCTTACATGTCCCTTGGTGTGCCTGTCTATTTTGATGTGATAGTATGTGTCTTGGAGATGTATAGAGCACATCCAATCATCCTTGCATAGAAGAGGCAGAATGGACTGGACTGTAACCATTTGGAACTTGGACTTTTTTACAGACTGATTTAGACTGCTTAGATCCAGAAATGGTCTTAGGTCTCCAGTTTTCTTCAGCACCAAAAGAAGCAGAAGTAAGTTCTGAATCCTTTCTGTTCATTTGGGACCTTTTGGATGACTCTTTTTTGAAGTAGCTTTTGCACTTCTTGAGCTGCATACTTCCTTTGACTGAGTGCAATGCCCATGATTTTCCTCCTTGGTCCTGCAGGAGGAAGGGAAAAGGGAACATAACAGCCTATGGATATTATGCTTAGCATCTAGTTGTTGTTTGTAATGTTTGCCCAGGCATCTAGGTGCAAGGAAAATTTTTCAGTATTTTGAGTTTTCAGTTTTTTGAACTTTCAAGATTTTGGTATCAGCCTTTTCAAATTCAGGATTTTGGACTTTCAGTCTTCTGAAGTGAATCTATATATATATATATATATATATATATATATATATATATATAGATATATAAATATAAAGAGAGAGAGATACATAAGAGTACATGTTTAATTATTATTTGAATGACTACACTGTATATTATACATATATACTGACTTGTATTTTTTAATTTTTTCTTTGTTTTTCTCTCAGTGCACTCTGGCTAAAGTTTCTTAAAATTACCTTATTTGCATTGAATCTTATTATTATATACAGAATTTGACCATTTACCCATTCTGTATATGATATTGTTGATTATTAAGATCCAAATGTATTTTCTGCTCTTTCAGCTTGATGTGTGGTTGAAGCGAGTTAGTAGAAAAATCCACTTACCTGGAGAACAAAATAATAAAGTAATATGTATTTTATATATATTATATAAATATTACTAAAAATAGTAATAAGTAAATAAACAAATAATGAAAAAATAAAAGCCAGTCTATGTGCAGCCACTATTAACCTCCAAGAACACACAGATCCTGAGGAATTCTACAGGAATACAATGCTTGACCATGCTAGAAATATTTTACACTTTTATTACCACACAATATGGTAGGTGCTTTCATCTCTCTGAACATCATCAGAACTAGCAAACGTTTGCCATCATATGATTTTATACTTTAGCAGGTTTTAAATAGGCAAACTCTAGGCATCTCAATGGGCCTAGTCAGCTATAAATTCACACATACTGTCGAGAGGACAATCCAGAGCTTATTTAACCAATCTTGTGTCGTCTGTGCAGTTGTCTGGTAAGAGAAAATTTATTTTGATTTATATTTCATTTTTTACCATTGTTTTAACTTTGTAGGAAGAAAGGGTAGCTTGTAGACAAGAAGATTTACTTATTAATATTTTGTTCTTTTACAGCTTATTTTTGCTGTTTGTTGTTAGAAAGGGATAAGTTTTAGACAGACAAACTCTAGCCATCCCAAGGAGCCTAGTTAGCTATACATTCACAGAGACTGCAGAAAGGACAGTCAGAACTTATCTAAACAATCCAGTGTAGGTTTGTGAGTGATTAAGCAGTTCCCTGGTAAGAAAAGATTTATTTTGATTTATATTTTATTTTTTACTACTGTTTTTCACTGTTTGTAGGAAGAAAAGCATAACTTGTTGTAGACAAGATTTGCCATAAGTGTTCATTTGTAATTTATTGATCTTTTTTTCCAGCTTTTCAGATTTTGTATGATCTTCCCAACCGGAACAATCAGAGCAATGACTCTATTCGACTTAATTTAATATTTAGTTGTATACTGTTTCTGTGATTTTCTCATAAAGGTTGATTCAAACTGATTTTGATTCTCCTTTATGTTTACAGTTTTTATTCACTTGGAGCTGAAAATGGATTCCTTAAATGAGTATGCCATTAACGATTTGCAACACCACAAGTATCTTGTACAGTGTAATAAATGCTATGTACTGTATATTTAAAGGTAACTCTTGATGGCGCTGGTGGTCTGTGTTCCTCATATCAAAAGTTGGCTAATTTGCTTACCATTATTAGTAGAAAATCAGACTTACTGATGACAATTGCACTTATGCAATTGGCACAGCATGGAGAATTGTTGTTACATATATTAATGACTGGACTGGTGAGAGACATAATAGGGCAGATTCAACAAACCTAATACAGCCATTAGCACTGTGTGCATGGTAGCACACTGTTTGGTATTTGGTAAGTGTCTCTATATGGTGTCTAGAACTGTGCAACCATGGTAAACACAGTGGCATGCTAATTATAGCATAAGCAGTTGAATTGTATGCTAATCAACCAATCCAGGATGGAGGAGCTATTCAACAAGCTATAAAGCAACCGTGTAGACTCTACGCTGGTTTTACCTGCAAATTCCAAAACATATTGGAATACAGCCACGGAAAAGAGTCTACACATAAAGACTGTTGGGAGTTGCTGTTGCTTTAATTCATATATATGTGGAACAGGCTGAAGTCCACACTGCTGCTAATAGACCATGGCCAAGAAGAAGAAGAGTTTTCAGACCCCAGATAACTTATCACATTCTGCATGAGGTGGAAATTGTAGAGAGCTACAGGGTAGCTAGAGGCACACTACAGGAACTCTGCAACCTCTGTTGTCTTCAGCTCGGACCCAGGGCAAACCAAGAAGAACCCATACCAGTGGAGACAAAGGTACATGTAGCACTTTGAATTTTAGCTACAGAAACCTTTCAGAGACCAGCAGTAGACATGCTTGGGCTGTCACATGCATCAGCATCCATGATCCTCCAACAATTTCTGAATGCTATGCTTCAACATTCCCGTGACTACATATATTTATACCCATATTCCTGAGGCACGACCACAAATATGCAGGAGTTCTACCCTGTAGCCCACTATTCTGAAGTACTGGGTGCCACAGATTGTACAAATATAGAAATTAAGGCACCCCCTGGGGAACAGAGAAGGGTCTACATAAACTGAAAGGGCTTCCACTCTATTAACTGCCAAGTCATGTGTAATGCTAAGGGCATAATCCTGAATGTGTGTGCTGGCAACTCGGGGAATTACCACTACTCACACATTTGGCACACCTCCTCCCAACTGTAAAAGATGTTCACTAGGGGTGATATTCTACAGGGTTATTTACTGGTGGATGCAGGTTATGCATTGGAACCGTAGCTGAGGACACCCATCAGAAATGCACACACGCCTGCTGATGAACACCATAATGAGGGACTTGCTCAAACCAGAAACATCATAGAGCATGTGTTTGGGCTGCTGAAGTCACAGTTCCAATGTCTAGATACATCTGGGGGAGCCCTGCAGTACAATCCACATATATTTACTGAACTCTACACCATCTGTACTATGCTTCACAACATCATCCTGAGAAAGCAGCTTCAGCAGGATCAACAAGGGAAAGGGGCACACATTCCACCACCAATGTCAAGGTCACCACAGCCACATGCAGGTGACGGGTCAGAGCAGGTTACCAATAACTGCTGTGGGTGTAAGCAGACATAGGCATGCTCAATATGCTCTTGCATTGGCTAAGAAACAAAGCACAGCACATTCACTCAGCAACTATGAGGATAAAACCTTCATCCTACACACATACATATAGTAACATTGATGCCAGTCAATGCTCACAACCTTTAACTACCCATCTAATGGCTGTGTACTCCTAAAAGCAAACAGATTCAGCCCTGAACTAAAACTGTAGCAACTGCTAGATTTACAAGTTAAGTGTTGAATCTGCAGTGTTAAAAACAGAATTGTGTAATAATATGAATGGATGGCATATCCTTGCATGTTGTTACTTGGTAAATTGTAAGTAAGTAAAGGGTGGGTGATTTGTACAGCAAGGACTTTAACACATGACAGCAGAGACTTATGTGAATACATGTGTCCTCTATCAAGTAATAGGTCTCAGGCATAACAGATTCACACATTTATACCTCTCAAAAGTACTAATGGTTACCGAAATGTCCTCAGTTAGGCCTCATAGATTTGTACAGGAAAATCTTTAAAGAGAAGTTAGAAAGTAATGGGACAAATTTCAGCTTCAGACTTCACAACCCTCAGAAGATTATTAAAAATACTAATGCAAAAAAATACTCTTTGTATTCTATCACCTGTGACCTGTCTAAAGTTCTAAGACCAAAATAATTCAAAAGTACAGTTAGCAAAACAACATCACAAATGCAGATATACTAAGCACAAAGTCAACTATGCACTCTGAGCACTCTGAGCATCAGACACAAATCGTATGTATTCCTGAATCCAAAAGATAGAAAACAAGGATATGGCTCAATTATCACTTGCACAAGGTGTTCTGTGTGTATGGGGAGGGGGGTGTCAGAAAGCCTAGGCTAACACAAAAGGTAAGTGAGTGCATGTGAGTAAGAAAGAGAAACAGGCAGACATTTGGATAAAGTAACAAATGGCCAGTGAGACAGAATAAGCTTCATGGATGAACCATGTGACTGCTGTGTGTCTGCAGGAACACACCATAGCTCTGTGCTAGCTCTATGTCTTGGTATGTCAGACAGGTGTGAGCTGTGCATGGTAGAAGTGGCAGTTCATTGTTGTTATACCTGACCATGACAACTGGCTCTGCCAGCAGTTGCACTGTCACATCCATGTCCATAGTCAGATGCACTGCTGCTACTTGAACATGACTGATGCCTACTATACAAGCTCCCCTCTGTTATATGAGCTCCCCTCATGAGGATGCCCAGGCCCATGACCTCATAACCTGCCACATCTGGGTGTGGGCACCTCAACCACTGATGGAGCTGTGGAAGTATTGCCACTATGGGAGCATGATCAGACACAGCCACATTGGCTAATATCAGCTGATGTGGATGACTTACACTCATGTGGATGCTGTCCCCCTCCCAACAGATGTTCCATCCCCAACACTGCATGTTCCAACGTGTCATTCATCCGATCCACTGAACTGGCAACAAAGTGGAGGCAGTCATACTTGTCAGCCCATGCCACATCTACAATCCTAAGCATTTCTCTGAAGGACCTATTGGAATGTGCCTGCATCTCCATGATGGCCCTAATCATGCATTGCGTGACATGGGAAGAAACACCTGGATCAGCAGGCCTCCTCTGACCACCCCTAACAACTCTCCTGTGTGGCACTTCACCTACACATTGGCTACAACCAGAGTCAACAGGCAATGAAGCCACAGAAACCAAACTGCTCTGATCGAGTGTCTCACCCTCCACTTGTCCAATATCTGAGGACTCAATGGAATGGGTTGGCTTAGGCCTACTGGTTGTGCCCAATGGAATTACAGGAGTGGCTGAATATCAACCTCAATATTAGATTTAACCTCTGCACCCCCCAACTGTGCCTCTGTTTGGCCATCATCATCATCATCATAATCATCACAGTCTGCTGATACTCTGACATCAGGTGGTAGGAGTACCACACTTCCACTGTCAAGTTCACCTGTGATAATAAGCAACAGACACAGGAAAAAATGAATACCTACACTGCTATAGTCCAATATATGGTAACAAACTAACAGTGGTGCCAGTATTACAGACATTACAACAATACACACAAAAGTTCTGACACCCACATCACAAACTAAATATTTCCTTGAACTGCTCATCAATACTGACATAAAAATGTTTGGCCTACCATGTGAGAATGATTGTAGGCTCCCTTTGTTGGATGATCCTGGAAGAATTTAAGCAAAATGTAAGGACACCATCATCAGAATGAACAGTAATACAGTGGGTTAAAACCTTTTGCCCTTTATATGTACATTAAAGATACTTTTAACAAAAACTTGGATGACACGTCCACCCCAAGCCCATGTGTAATCGACTAGAATCTGTTGTTAACTGTATCAGTCTACAACTATATCCCCCCCAAACAAATTTAATGTTAAAAAGAACTTAAGTATTGCTGTCAATATTTTACTACACAAGAAGTATTTAACAAATGAGATAGGTAAGCCTACCTAGAAGCTCCTCCTGTGACATACATGTCCTCCCTGAAACAGCAGCACTAATGTCAATGACATGCTGTTGTTCACTTCCCTGTGAGCTATCAGGATCCCTGACAGTGGACAGGAAATTTTCATTTGGTGTCAGTGGTGGTTCTGTAGCAGGCACTACTTCTCAGTAGCCATCCATTCACTGGCCACTGCAGCTGCTGTCCTCTGGGCTGATGAAATCATATCACTGGCCCTATGGTGCATCTGATCATATGTCCTGCTCTGGCCACCTACTGCATTCACATCAGCAACTATCTGCTGTCAAATCTGCATTCTGCCAGACATATCCCCATATCCCCTCTCAAACAGAAAGACACCATAACACCTAAATGTTTCCACAATGAATTCATTTTCAGGGTCACTGAAGGGTTTTTTCAGGGACTGAGACTCCTGGGTATCATAGTCCAAGGTGACATAATACACAAACAAAGGATAATACACATAAGTATCACATAAATAAGAGTCTTACTTAGATATAACAAGGGGTAGTATTTCACTATTACCCACTGGAGAAACATAAAACAGTCAATATATTCAAATATAAAAAAGGGAATTGTGTGGTTGTAACATATTACAGCCATATATAAAGCAAGATTGCATCCAAAACAAGGAGAGTAACAATAGCAAAATCTTGCTTGAGCTAAAACAGAAATGCAACTTTGCTCCCCCAACCCCAAAACAAGAGACAAATGACACATTTTGCTAACAAACCATCAGTGAAATGCTAAAAGCGCTATCAAATAAATTGTCCCTTAAACGTATACAAATTTACCACAGAACATTCCATTTCAAGCAATTGACAGTCATGTCTACCTGTAGCCAGCACTGCCCTAGAGGTGTGTATGGTCCACCCTAGAAGGCTAACACCCATGTCATTGAAAATATAGGAGATTTACATTTCCCAATAATAAAAGAGTGCACAGAGAAAAAATGTTGTAACAGCAAGTGATGACAGTTAATAAGGCTGTACATATGAGAAAGTAAAATGCCCTGACAAACATCAAACATGCCTATACCATCAGTACCCTACTAAGAAGTGCATACAGATAAATGAAGCATTTGCTGATATATATATATATATATATATATATATAAAAAAATATATATATATATATATATATATATATATATATATATATATATATATATGTTGCTGTTGTGTCTTTCAGCTTTTCCCACTTGGGGGTCGCCACAGCGGAACTCCGGTCCGCTAATTATTGGCAGTAGATTTTTATGTGCCAAATTGCCGGCCCTGATGCACAACCTTCAAGGAAGGTACGCCCATTCATGCATGTCTCCACACAGAAAATGCTCTAGCTGAGAATCGAACAGGATAACGTCTTACTGTGAGGTGACAACGCTACCGCAGTACTATACACATATATATATATATATATATAGCATTTCAGTGTATATAATATATAGCTGAAAAATGCAAGCATACCTTATCAAGATGAATAGTCATCTGTGTAGATAAATCCCAAAGTAATATCTTCTTTTGTGCTATCCACATAAACAAGTCTCCTCACCTTCAAGTTCCCTAGCTACATAGTTCCCTCTTTATAGTGTAGATTTAGGGATGTGAGCACAGTGAAGATGTAAATGAGGTGTGAACTCATATGCAAAGTGCCTGTAATCACGGTTGCACAGGTAAAACCTCACTCTCCAAAGCCAAGAACACAGCATCCATGGGAATTGACAAAATCCCAGGCTGCCTTCTACACAAGCTACAGAATGAACTGGCACCCCACCTAAGTACCATGTTTAATCATAGCCTCACCTCAGGCTTTGTGTCAATTGAATGGTGCACTGCAACGGTTACCCCACTCTACAAAGGGGGGGCCACAACAAACCCCGGGAACTACCGCCACCTTAGCCTGATGAGCCTGGTCTGCAAGGTCATGGAACGTATCATCATGGAACTCATAAACAAAGACACTGGAGATCTCCAAACTCTGGACCCCACATAATTCAGGTTTGTAAAAGGCAGATCATGTCTCCTAAACTGGATAGACTTCTTTGAAGCAGTCACCAATGCCATAAATGAGGGTAAGGTGGTTCACACAGCCTATCTAGATCTCGCCAAGGCGTTCAACACCATCCCCCACTCTGGAATTATAGATAAACTCACTAAACTAGGTATAAATCCCTATGTCACAAGATGGGTTGCCAACTGGCTTACTGACAGAACCCACACTGTGAAAGTAGCAGACTCCAAATCATACTTCAGACCAGTGGCAAGTGGAGTACCACAGGGTTCAGTTCTGGGTCCTCTCCTGTTTGGTATCTACGTCTCTGAAGTACAGTCTAACACAGAAGGTCTTTGGCTAACTAAATTCACAGATGACTGCAAACTAGGAGCCATAATCAAAACTACTAATGATGTGGACATCCTACAAAAGTGCCTTACTGAGATAGCTGCCCAGTGTCAAAGCCATGGTCTCAAGCTCAATGCCAAAAAGTGCATTGTTATCCCCTTTGGTAAAAACTTTGTACCAATGAACTACCACATAGGTGGTAGTCTACTTAACACCAAAAGTGTGATAAGAGACCTTGGGACACAGGTGGACAGTATTCTCTCCTTTGATAATCACATCGCCACAGTGGTCAGGAAATCCTTCTACGTGGCACACCTCATCACAAAGGATTTCTCATCCAGAAAAAAAGAGGCCATTGTTCCCCTCTACTCATCACTCATTAGACCCATTATGCAGTACAACGCCCTTTTGGGATGTACCTCACAAGACATCTACAACAACTGGAAAGGCCACAGAAATACGTCACAATGAGGATTACTGGCCTCAAACAGATGCCCTACACTCAAAAAACTTCAGCTTTACTCTGTCGCATATTGCCTACTCACAGGTGATCTCTGCCTAACATACAAAGCTATGTCAAACCCAGAGCTGTTGGACATGCTCCACTTAAAGAAATCCCAATCCCTCTGAGCTACACGCTCTAGGGACCTAAACCTTGTCACCACAATAAATGGAACATGCTGGAGGGATAGATCCCTGTCCCAGAGACTTCCCATACTCTGGAACAGACTACCTATCTATGTCAAACAGAGCTCCTCATTAGCAGTCTTCAAGAAAGATCTTTATGATTGGATGGGTAATAAGAAATTCACCCCGGGGATCACTTCTGTGGTTCTGCTTGACAGGGGCACAGGAAAATAATTTTCTTGGGTGGGAAAGCCAGGGTACCTTTTTGGCTAGGCTTGTATAGGCCCTAGGGCCAATAGCTTAGTACCTACCTATGAACCTATGAATTGCTGAATCCCAAAGACTTGGCTTCATGTAAACATATTGTAGGTCCCTCTGTGTTTGTTGCTAAAGGATTGGAACTGTGAATAATTATTGGTAGGGAGAAGGAAAACACAACAATTCAGACACCCCTACCTCCAGTGGGTGTGTCAGTCAGGTTAGACGTACAAAGTGTAGAAGTAATTGTATGTAGGTTTTAAATGTAAGCAAGCAGTACACATTTTACAGAGACTGTTCAGTAACATTCAGTCTCCCCTTCATTTTTTGACAACTATATTGTAGCCATTTAATATTCTCATACACTTTAAGGACAATTATATAGAATGCCTTATGGACTGCATTTCTCAGATTACTAGTCAGATAAAACAAGAACTGGCAACAAACATTGAGAAATAAGACAGAGCTGAATTTATGCAAGCAATAGTCAAAATGGTTGTGTGATCACTCAGTGCACTACTTCTGAAATTAATACATGTACAAAACACTGTCATATGTTTTACTAGTACTGTGGATGACATTGCAGTTGGTTGCATCACAATGATTTTAGTTCTCTGCTGTAAAGCTGTTTGTGTGGCAAAGAATGATAAGACACCCTTATTGTGTTTTGAAGGTCCATTGGAGTGAGACTTCAATTTCAGACCTGTGTAAAAATATTCCATGTGTACCAACATACATTTTGTAGTGTATATGTAATAGATTTATTTTCTTCTTTTCACCTAATTTAACCTTTTTCTGTTTTTCTTTTGTTTTAATGCCAGTGTTTGTGAGGTGCATGGCTTAGCACAAACAGGGAAAAATAGAGAAACACAAGGAATGTCAGTTTTAGCTGTGCTTATCTCATTTGCACACTGCTTAACGGTGCATTAACCTGGACCAGTAGACCACACAGGAACAGGCAGAACACCTACAGAGTGTAGACAGTATAAAGGTAAAAAATGATACACTGTTGCAATTTTTTCTTTCCATCATGCGATGCAGTAGGTAACACACAAAACTCAAGAATGAATATGGAATTATTCAGCTTTCATTTAACTATTCCTGTGGCAGTAGGTGTATGTGTAGGGCTGTAATAAAGATGATCCTGGGTTCTAATGCAGAAAGTGCAACATATTTTTATTGCTGTGACTGTCCAGTTTATAGTAATGAACAGGAAAATATACAAGTGTTATTTCAACATTCTTTTGGCAACAGGTGTAACTGTAGGGCTGCCATACACATTTCCTGGGATCTAATGTAGGAAATTCCAGACATTTTTACTGTTGTTTTATTTCATTATATTCAATCACACTTATAACACTTTAGACATAATAATAAATAGTGGAGCTGATATGAATTATATGTATAAGGGATAAGACACCATTACTTTGTTTTGAAGGTTCACATGTATGACTGAGGGTGCTCTGTCTACCATGTTTCTGTAAGTATAACTCTGCTATCTGGACTTGGATGGCCTTCAAGCTTAAATAAGACACATACTCAAATGAATCTATATACAAGGACCTTGTCAGGTCACACACATACATGGTTAACACCTCAAACTGTCATCTGTATTCACAAATAATTCATAACTATGCCTGTGAAGCACTTCTTCTGTGCAAAGATGGAAATCACTGCTGTGGAAGAAATTGTTTTGTCCCTTATGCATACATTTGAATCCCACACTATAAAAATCAATTTTAGCAGTGTATAAAGCCAAACAAGCATGTCAGGTCAGGACAGTCATGACCCTAGTGCATGTCAGGAAAGTTAAATCACCTAACACTTACAGCAGCAGACACCCCTCAAACTAATGTCAAGTGTCAAATTAACCTTCTAATTTCAAAATTGCTTTCCTCCCTGATTGACACTGTTGCTGTCCACTTAACATTGTGAAAATGTGGTTGGCACCATTTCTGGGGTTTGCTCACTATCAGTAAATGCAATAACAGGAACTGGTGGACAATTGTCATTTGCCATTGCTCTACTTTTGGGAGTAGACATGTTTGGTGTTAGAGAGGAAGGTGCCAAATTTAGATTGCAGAGGTGGGATGTTCAGGAGTCCAGAATATCTCTTGGAGTCATGGTAAAGCACCACAGCCAAAGGCTTTTGCAAGGAGACTATTCTGGCCCCCAGTACAAGGATGAGGCTTGGAATAGTTTGGCCATGGCTGTATGCAGTGCGAATGGCATCCCATGTACTGGAGAACAGTGTAGGCACCACTTCAACAACTTAAAAAGGGATGGATGAGTTTCAAACTAGTGACATCCCACAGCTGTGTAAGTATCCTAATAAAGAGAATTTATAATACACAGAAAGATAAATATATGCAAGACTGATATGCATAATGCTCTTTTTTCCTTTTCTTTCACAGCTAATCCTGAAATTGACTTGAATAGAAAAGCTTGTGATGATCATTTGGATAGAGGGAAACAAGTGATATGTATGGAGCATAAGATAAATAATATTGTAGTTTTAAAAGTTAAAGATAGATGCTCTTGTTTCTATACAGTAGTAGCCAAGTAAGCATGCATATCCTAACTGCAAAAGCAAGACAAGTCAACTTTAGGAGTCAAGTGTAAGACTGTAGTCAGAGGTTGTGGGTTCAAATACCATGAGTAATAACTATACAATACTGCAATTCTTTAATAGCATGACATAAATTAAAATCTATACAAGTGGCATGAATGCCCTGCTGTTAACTGTAATCTGTATAATTGGATCAAGTATATGTGCAGTATATGCACATTGCAAGGATTGCTTTCAGCAATCTGTAATTATAGTTTGTACTTGATAGGATGTTTACTTAAATGTAATACTTCATATAAAATAGTTGTATTATTGTGATAATGCATTGTATGTCACATATGATGGTACTAATATTATTTGTTTTTTTCTCTCTCACCCCAACCCTTATCTCTTTTTTTATTTTGTATTATGTGTCATCAGGGTGTCTCCACATCATCTGTCTGTAACAAATCATTAAATGCTTCACAGCACATTAAGGTAGGCCAACCTCAGTGGGTCAGCCTGCCCCCACTACACCAGTTTCAGCATTGACACCCAGCACATCTGGGACCCAACCTGGCAGTACTGCCTCTGCTACCCCTGCATTATCTGCACCCTCAGGTAGCACTACTCTGGCAGCTGCTGTGGCAGAACCCTATGGGAGTACTGGTGGAGGTGGAGATTTCATCACCTGCCAGGAGATGCCAGCAGTTTGTGCATAGGGTTTTGCACTGTATCACTGGTGTAAGCCTACACCAGATGGAGACCTCATGGTCCACAGGGAAGAAGACATCAAGCACTCCAGCAGCAAGTGGAGTAAAGGGACAGTGATGACAGTCCTGCAGGTGAAGACTAGATTCTCATTGTCACCATGTTTCATGGGCATGAGCTTGTGTTGTCCCCTCCCTCGCCCCAATCATGGTGGCCCCCAACCCTTTGTGTCCCTCACCATCCGTGTGTATTGTCTTACTTGTCCTGTTTGTTTGTATTTGCTTCTTCACCTACCCAAAATACCTGACTTGGAAATACCAAAATCCCTTACCCAGCATTCTTCTTTTACTGAAGTAAAAAAACAAAATGGGCACCTGTCCCACAAAAATATTGTCTCATATATAGCTCTCCATTTCACAAACATCTTTCTTGACACACTTGATTTGGTCCAATTGGCTGTACAATATGATTGCATTGTTGACACCCCTCTTTGTGGAGGTGAGTGTCCAAATTTAGCTAATATTCTGTACATATTTTCATTTTACACTGAGAAGACATGGATAGCTATGGTTATTTCCTACCTCCCTCTTGCACATTCCTATATTGCTTTCCCCATTGTTCTTCCCAGCTTGGCCCCATTTCACCACTTTCCTATCTACTTCACTTTAGCAGCTATAATCTGGTTAAAAAATAGAAACACACACAACACACATAAATACCCCAAAAACAATGGAGTCCTTCACGTTTTGGCCTCTATATTTGAGCAGAGTTTGGCATTGTGCACCAATGCCAAGCAACACCGGAAAGCTCTTTTCTTGGTGCTGTTACCTCTGTGCAATGCTGTTTAAACAAACTGCACTACATCAACATACAGTAACACACGGTGAAGGCAGTGATAGTACACCAGACACTAACATTACTTATTTAAAAGTATTATATGCCCCTGGATTCAAACCCTATATCATCTGAGCTCAAAAAGAAATTTCTCAATGCATTTACACCTGCTGCAACAGAGTCAGCTAAGCAGCAAGTGTGTTTCATACACTCAGTATTAACTCTCATAATTTTATCAGTAAGCTTTGCATTTGTGCATTGCTTAACTACGTGCAAATATGGAAAGCAGTAAAAATTTGTATCTCACATGCACAAACACTTTGCCAGCCATCACACAAACCTGCTGCTTGTATTTGCACTATGTAAAGTAAATAATAGCATGTATTACTTTTGTTTACTGTCCATTCAGTCATCATGCCATGAAACCACAAATAGAAACATAAAAAATGAAGGCCCTATCTAAGAAATTGTCAAATATTTACAATGCAGCCATGTGTTACATCCCCTCATGCACTTCAGCCCTGGTCTCTTAGTACTTGTTCACAAATATATCAACTACACTACATAAATTAATAACAAATGTGTTATATTCCAGGCATATCATTAGAGTAAAATACACATTCAGATCTTTAAATACTTGTAGTAATGTGGACACCTATTTGCATATAGTTTGTGAAGCTTTCTCTTAAAGTATACCTGCACATTGGAACACAACCACCACATACTACACATTGTGCACTCATCAATCTGCTAACATACAAAGCTTGAAATATCTTGACAGCTGAACATGCCTACACATCCATTTCATGCAGGTCTTCCAAAATCTTCTCTTCAAACATCCAGTGCTGATGTCATCCACATAAGTGTATATCCAACAGTTACCACTCCAATCCTATGGATTGACAATATTTTGACACTTGCATATACTTATACATCTATTTCATGAAGGCCTCCAAACATCTTCTCTCCAAACATCTAGTGCTGATCTCATCCACCATCAGCTGTCCTGCTGCCTTGTAAAAATCAGACTTGTGCTATGGTGCTTGGGTAATTACAGAGTTCTCTAGTCTGTGTACTTAGATTGGAAGAGGTTCTGTTCTCACTGCAGTCAACTGGAGGGTGTGTGTATTTTTGCACTTGACTGACATCAGAGAGAGTATTTTACACCAGCATCTGGACACTGCTACTAAAATTTTCTCCTCACCAGACACTGCTGATGTTATCACCTATAAACTGTTGTCTGACATTCTCCAAATTAGATTTGAGCTGTGACACTTCCCTTAAATACAGATTTCTCTAGCCTGCGTACTTAGATATGTAGGGGTTCTGTTCTCACTGCAGTCAACTGGTGTGTGTGTGTTTGTGCACGTGCATGACATTACAGAGATCATTTTACACCAGCATGTGGGACACTGCTATTAGCATTTTCTCCTCACCAGACACTGCTGTTGTCATCAGCTATAGCTGATTTGCAGATGTGCAGTATTCCCATCTTCCAATGATGTGTAACTGAAGTGTAACCCCTTTGCCACAGTGAGCTGTCACACATCTTATTGGCTATACCTAGGTATTCTTTTTCTTGCATAAATATTACTGTCTGATGGTGCGAAACACCCATCAAGGTGTTACACCAGCTGCATGTGTGGTACCTGTTCCAGCAATGCACACAGTACATAGCTGTTTGACAACATTGCTGGCATGGGTTACATTCGTGGCAGTGTGGAATGTGCCATACATATATAGTTTACTATCAAATGGTTGAAAGGCCAATAGTTGAAAGTAACATACCTGAATAACATACATGTGAAAATTCTTTATTCAACTGTCATAAACCCTCATTCAAAATGTCAAAACTACAATGCAATTCAAATAAATGAACTCAATTACTTCATTGTGTTCTCCAAAAGCCCATATCGCCAAAAACTCATTTTGCCAAATTTCCTGTCATCCGAACATAGTAGTGGCAGTGTATATGCCCTTTTCCCCACCATAGAGCAATCCTGGAGTTAGAATATATAGTTGGGGGGGTGTGAGGGGCATAGCCCCCCACCTATCTTGGTTTCATACTGACCAGTTTCTGTTAAGAGAGTAAGTAAGTAGTGTTCAATCACACTGGGTTTGGTTTGGAGGAGGTTTGATTTTGCAAAGGGTGGAAAAATGTTGAAAATGGTCGAAAATTTTGAATCATTTTTATTTTCAACCATTTGAATGCTTTCACGTTCTGAATTTCGATAATATGATTCTACATTATGATAGCTTTACATTCTGAACTTCAACCATTTGATAGTAAACCTATATATATATATATATATATATATATATATATATATATATATATATATACACACACACACACACACATATATACACATATGCCATGCACCAGTAAACTAGCCTGTAGTGATCATAATGTCACATGCAGTTATAGCAGTATCCCTCCTAACGCCTCCAGCAAATGTTAGTGTCAGGATGATGTGCTTGATTACTCTCACTGATTGTTGACATGTCATAATAGTTGTGCAAGTGTGTTCATGCAGAACCATCTATGATCACTCAGAACCGCATATGTTGTATCAGAGATTACTGGTGGCATTACTCTGATATTGTCCATGATTGTGAGTGCTTCTTTTACTGTTGTCCATGAGCTTGTGACTGTGTCTCACTTGTTGGAGACCTTTGCTGACATTGCACTCATAGTCAGGCAAAATCAGTTTGCACAGCTTCACGATATGCAACCAGCATGCCTGATATAACATCCCAGATAGATTTCCTCTCCATTGTTCATGTCAGGATGCTTATGTCACAAAGACATCTTCTCCACTGTTATGTCACCTTGTCTGAAAGTCACATAGTATACATTTTCACTGTGAAGTTTGTACTGTAGCATGTTAATATGTGATTAGTGTTCCTGCTACAATTATCTTCCATTTACATGCCCTCATCTGCTGTATATTACAATGTTTCACCTGTCCTTTTCCCCTATGTACATTCCTACAATTCATCTTTGTGTCCATATTCAATACACACATGTCCCCTGATACTTTATTTTAAATGGCAGTCCATGTACTCTTAAAGATCATTTGTACAACTTTTGCACAGAATGCCTGGAATGGGATTTCACAATACTCTGCAGTGTATACACTGTCCTGTACTGTGTCTGGACCATACACATTACTATATGATATACCCTGGTAATCATTGTGGCATTCCATGCAATCCCGCTAACCTAGTTTGCTCTACTCTAAACAGGTTTGCTATTCATGTTGTTTTACATGGTTTCATGGCTGGCGGCTCTATTGCTGGCGACGAAACCATGTTTGTTTATGTTTGAACATAGTGCACAGCATGAATATGTAATTAGCGCTGCTGCTTACCATACAGACAAGTAAACTCCATGTAGGCTTTGCATGAAAACTACACAGAGTTTACTGAATCCCACTGAATGTTAAGCAAAGAGCAAATAGAACACATTTAGGAAAAGAAATGTCTTTTGTCGGTAAATATCACTCGACCCCTATTAAACAAGATAATAACACTGACAAGTTTGGAATTCTGGATACAAGTGTTCAGCAATCTGAGGCATATAGAAGAAAATAAAACAGGAAGGAGATAAATAAATAAATAAAGTTCACAACAAACAAGGAAGAAAAAGAAACTGATTAATGTCTATAAAGCAAAGAGAGTACATACTAAAAAGGACACTGTTTTGTCATGTAACACACAGATTACAGGGAAAGATAACATTTTCTAGCAGAAAACCTTTAGTCTACAGAAAAAGGCATCATTTTTCCAAAAGAGAAAACAGAAAAATGGAGGCAAGGGGCAGGTGAAAAGGAAGAATTCAAAATTGAACATGGAAGGATTGAAGAACATCACTGTAAGAAAAGAGAGGAGAAAGACAGAAGCTGACTACATGGCTCAAGCTGTGGATGGTTGTATAATGTCAGCTGGGTAAGAACTGTATACTTACAAATGTAACAGTGAAAACAGTAGGATTAATAAGACTAATGGTGATGAAGTTTATTCCTTTGTAACAACTGATAGAGAAGATATTACTGAATTAGAAGTTGAAGATTCTTCAGATCTGGTCAGAAAAGTAATCTGAGATTCAAATATTAGGAACTGATACATTTGCATAGAAGATGAACACTGAATAGTATTATTCTTGATAGGAGCAAAAACAGAGAATGTGAGAAAGGAGTTGCAATGCCTTAATGTAAGGAAGTATGGATCAGTTTTTATTCATGTTGGTACAAATGACTTCATCCACAAGGACTTTCTGTCAGTAGGGAGATCATAGCCCTCTTAAATGGCATGGCTTTTACAGGAATTAGGATGTATTTTTCACAAATCACATATAGAAAGGAGAGTCAATTCAACGTGAATGAAAATATTTTGGAGGTAAATACCTACATGAAAAAATGTCCTCTTTTAAAATATAGAAATGTGTAGAGCATCCAGGACTAATTTTGGGTACACATGAGTTTAGACAGGGTGATATGCATTTGTCAAGATCAAGCAAGATCATTTTTTGCAGCAGATATTTTACAATATTTGATAACAACAAGGCAGGATTCTCTCTGTCAGTAGGGTGATTACAGCCCTCTTAAATGGCTTGGCGTTTACAGGAATTAGGATGTATTTTTCACAAATCACACATAGAAAAGAGAGTCAATTCAACATGAATGAAAATATGTTGGGGGTAAATACCTATATGAAAAAAATGTTCTCTTTTAAAATATAGAAACGTGTAGAGCAGCCAGGACTAATTTTGTGTATACGTGTTTAGACATGATGACACGCATTTGTCAAGATCAAGGAAGATAAATTTTTTGCAGCAGATATTTTACAATATTTGATAAAAACAAGGCAAGATTTTTACCTAGTTAATGCTAGGAGCATTAATAATAAAGTTTTTTTTTTTTTTGGAAAATTTGCTACTGTCCCATAAGACTAATGCTGTTACTATTTTGGAAATATGGTTAAAGAACAATGACTGGTAATTATTTCTGCCAGGGTATAAATGATTTACTGTAACAGACAGTCTAACAAAAATCAAGTGGCGATGTTATGGTAGGGATTAAATACCATTATGGCATCTGTGATTATTACAGGTTTAGTGATAACACCAATATTATAGACCATGTAACTGTAACAATAAAGACAATCCTGGAACATATAACAATTGTTGGAGTGTACAGACCACCAAAGTCAAGTTCTGATGACCTACAGGAATTCATACATTTCATGTATGAAATACAGGAGGGAAGACTAGTAATGGGTTGGGACTTAAAATAACCAACAACAAACTGGAATAATATTGATTCAAGAACATTAGTAAGGAAATTATTTACAGTATATGTTCAGCAGCAGTAATTGCTTCAAATTGTAAAAAAAAAAAAAAAAAAAAAAAAAGCCTACCAGGGTATGGAGCAAACTAGAGGTTTTTTGTGCTCCTTAAAGAAATTACTGTTACTTGGGTCTATATTACATTGCCAAAATGCAATTCTGGCAAACACCTATCCATTGACATCTAAACAGTGAAGCGATTCACTAAATTTAATAAGGGCAAGGAAATACTTGCCCACAGCACAACATACCAACATCTACATGGAAAAAGCAAAACCCCAGTCCAGGATCAAGGAATAATTCGCAGCTTTTAGCGCATAAATCCTTTAATCACCGCTTTCGTCAAAGACTTCATCGGAAATAAAACAAACCAAGACATTTCTACTTATATATCACAGTTAATTAAACAATTTACCTCATTAATTAATTATCATATAAAATTCACTTGAACTCATTTGTAAATGCATCTGTTGAACCACATATATACTTAAAAAGTAAATCCATTGTTGCAAAAACAAATACCATTTAAAAGAAATGTATATGTAAAAAAGGGGTGGGTGTAATAAAATATCCACTGAAAAGTTGCTACCCTAAATCCCCTTTCTTTTTAACATATATTTGTTTAAATTGTTTAATTGACTGTGATATATAAGTAGAAATGTTTTAGTTTGTTTAATTTCTGATGAAGTATTTGACAAAAGCGGCGATTTAAGGATTTATACGCTAAAAGCTGTGAATTATTCCTTGATCCTGGACTGTGGTTTTGCTTTTTTTAGTGAAGTGGTTGCACCTTTTTGTTACTTGTAACATCTACATGGAATTGAACCAACCTAAGTGGGGGGCTTCGCCCCACCCACACTCACAACTATATATACAAACTACGAGATCGCACTACAGTGGAGAAAAGGACAAAGTACTGTTGTTGGACAACTATGTTTTTGCCCTCATTATATTTAGCAAATTGCATCACTGATTAGGTGTCGATGTATAGGTGTTCTCTGGAATTGCATTTTGGCAACATAATGTAGACCCCTGTTACTTCATGTCAAGTTTTACCACTGTTGATGTGCAGTAATCATGGGGTTATAAATGTCGATTTCTTGCTAGATAATTCTGCCAAACTGAAATCTAAACAAATGCACAGAATATTAATAACAGATTATATGGAAGCAAAACAGTAATTATGTAAAACTAATTGGAATGATCCTTTTGGTGCAAAAACTGCAGAAGAAATTTGGAAAATTTTAAAAGAGGAACCGAATGCAAAAATAAATAAAAAAAAATGTTTTAATACCAGGATCTAGGCACAGAATTTCAGGAGGATTTATTTTCATAAAAACATGATACTTGAGTAAGATGAGAGACAAAAAATATAAGAAATGGAAAACAGGTTGAACTACGACTTTGAAACATGAATTAAACAAGCTGGACAGACAAATCAAACACAGTGTGAGACAAAACCAAGAAAAAAATGAAGAAAGTTTATATAAAGATATTGAGCATAATGGGAAAGCATTTTATAGATAAGTAAGATGTGGTACGAGTAAAGACCCAAATTAATAAGCTGTGTATAGATTCTAAGATTTATTCTCAGATGCAACAGAGTATAGAGATAGTTACAAAAATCTTATGTAAAAGCAGTTTAGCTCCACAAATGGGGGTGATACGTTGTCTCAGTGACATCCAGGTAACCTCAGATACTGAAATCATATTACATTATATTGAAAATGAACTGCACGGACTGGATCCAAACAAAACACAGGCAGGAGCCAGAATTAGTAATAATGACCTGAGAGCACTTTGGCATGAGCTTACAGTGCCATTACATCTTTTATTTACTAGGTCATATAACTATGGAGAGATTCCTCATAATTGGTGACATGCAGTTGTTAAACCTGTCTTTAATGGAAAGGGAAGTAGGTCACACCCAGAGCCATAAGTTTACTTTCATGCTGAGAAAAAATAATGGAGAAGGTTTTGCTGGATAAATTATTGTAAGAACTGGAAAAGTTGGAACTTGAAACCATATATCAGCATGGATATATTGAAAATAGTTATATTACCACCTGTAACATGATGTAGCTAAATGTCTGTGTATACTTAAGCATTTTGTGCAGTGCTCTACATGGATCTTGCACAGAATAGGCATATATACATTGCAATATACAAAAGAGTCATTGCACAGCAGTTCATCAGGATGCCTAAAGGCTTATTTAACATGTGCCATGTCCAAAAGTAACATATTAGGCACCAAAACCCCACACTACTTTAATAGGTAGCGAGCATTAGGATCCCTAAAGGCTTATTTAACATGTGCCATACATAAAACTAACACATTAGGCACCAAAACACTGTGAATCAGGACCACCTTGCATTACATTGCACACTATTCACACAGTTTGTGAAATGCAGTCTCCGACTGAAAATGGACCAGCTCCCTTACATGAATAAACAAAGAAAGGTACAAACAAGCTGTGGTCACAGTTATTAGCCTACAAGGCATCCAGTAATTGAATGAGACAACAGACATGCAGAACAACCCATACTACCTGAAACAAATGCATAGCCTGTAAGCAGCACTGGGGTCTTTTCTGGGAAGGACAAAAGTCATACATTAACTGTGAAAATTCTAAAAAATGTTGTAAAAAAGTTGCTTCTGGACTGATGTCAAATTCTTCTATAAGACATACTTTGGAAAATGTTGAAATAAAGCAGTGATCTTCCTAATATCACAACACTGATATACTACTCAGTAAAAGAAAGTACAAATAAATATTACCTAATACAGATCATTTCCTGATACCTCTAAATGACTAGGGGAGCAGATGAAGTACAGTAAATAAATGAAAAGTGAGAGAGAAATAAAGGGTAACACCAACAGTAAGATACAATGCATTAGTCACAATTTAGTAATTTGTGAGATTGATATTTGCTTGTGTGTGTGTGTGTGTGGGGGGGGGGGTATATGTGTGTGGCTTGTGTGCGCCTGCAGTCTTTTGTCCCATCCAGGATTAGCTCTCTGTCTTACTCCTGCTGTGTTACAGGACAGGCTCTAGCCCCTCACGAGTCTGAATGGGATAAAGTGGATATCATAAAATGATAGTATCAGCAACATGACCATTAAGTCTGCACGTGTCATAAACCAGCTAGAAATGCTACATTACATTTTAACAGGAGAAAATGGAGTCTGCCTTAAATATGGTAATAATTAATAATGTTAGGTCAGAAGTGTTGCAAAATACAAAGCTTTAAGAACCTCTGTTACTTATTCACTCATTTCTTCAGTCTTTAATTTTCTGATTACTTTCTTAATACAACTTAGGATGCTGAGGAACTGGGTTTTATCCCAATACTCAGTGGGAGCAAAGCATAGAAACTAATCCAGGACAGTGTGCAAGACCATTAACCACAAATGCACATAAATATACTCAGTACTCACAAGCTCCATGCATACCTGCAAGCACCCTGGAGGATCATCAATTCACCTTTGTTATGTTTCAAGGACGCAGGAGGAAACTGGATGTCAGTGTTGCCTCACATTAATTACAGCCTATCACATTCTCATAGTAGCTTGCAAGTAATTAAATGAGCAGAGAAAAGGTCGCTCATTTGATAAACATCATATATAATCAAAAAGAGACAGATTTTTTTTTTTGAAAACATTTTACTTTTTATTTGGCAAAGAAAGGATATTCTTCCCTCAGACTGAAATCAGCAAGGCTGAACCTGCTTGATTTTTTTTCTTTAGGGTTTTTATTATATAACCTCTGGTATCGCATACAGTGGCTTTTTCTGAAATTCCTGAGTAGCTTTGACACATTTTCAAGAACACAATGAGCTCTGTTTATGTTTCACATCACACTACCAACAACTTTACCAAGATGCAAATATAATGATTTGTAGCTATGAACGTTGCCATCAGCTCTAAATATTATTATTATATAATTATTTAATATACTCAAGGTGTGGCAGATGTAATACAAATTAAGCTTTTAAAGAAACAGTCCTACTAACATCTGATGCAAACAATTATCACCTGCAGTACATCAGATGCTGCTTTAATTATGTTATAATACACCACATGTAACAAAAATGTGTTGTTTTAACAGTTCATTGAACTTTTTTTTATATTTAAAGCATGCACAGTAAAGGGTACTATTGTTATTTTAGCATTATAAATTTACAATTATCTTGTCAAAAATCCTTCAGTCATAACTATTTTCAAAAGCAGTATGTTGTTACTGCAACTCGTGAATATACCAAAACTGCTTTATAATATCTAGCAACCAGTCCAGTTTCCTCATTCATACACAGTTTATTTCTTCTGAAACTTTTTGAGACATGCGTAATTTGACCTTTTAGTCCTTCCTTTTGCTTGAATGCGCATAATTTTAACTGCTTAGAGGAATAAATTACTGTAGGTGATGCATGAATTTTTCTTGTTAACTGTGGAATAGTAACTTACCCTTTACAGTTCAGGTTACAGAAAATCTAGTTCATCATCATTTGAAGGTACGTTTATCAGTGATCTTCCATGTGTTTAGGACAACACTCTTGAAATGTGACAGCAAAGAGAAACAAAAAACAACTACTGCTGGAATCTGTGTAAGTGTGAGGCAAAAGGAATTGCTGTGGTTATCTGACTAACATTTTCATCTAACGAAAAAAAAACTTTTATTTCAGCTTCACTTTGATGGGCAAGCCCATACTTCGCAGAAGAACAGGATATGTATAACAGCTGTGCACCTTCTATTAATGTGAACAGTAAAAAAGCTGAAAGCATGTATGCTAAACAGATGGTAGTTTTAATTAATACAGATAGACTGTCCTGGTCCCTGATGGCCATTCCAGGTGCAATTTAGCTATTCATTTTATTCTCTGAATTTTCTGGCTGAAATAGCCGAATTGCTTTCACTTTGCTTAGTAGTCCCTAAAATGTTTCTTAACATTAACATAGCCTCCCTTATATTTTTGTATTTCCTCAACTGAGGATTAACTTCTTTGCTCGGTTCTCAGTGCTAGCTGTTTCAAACATTTTATTAGTTGGGGGTTATTCGTGGTAACAGTAGTCATCACTCATTACTTAATGCAGCTCAAGGTGTTTTCCACCTGACTGGACCAGTTTGTGTAAAAAATAAAATTAATCAAGCAGTTAGGTAGCTTTAAAGAAGTCATACAACCATTTATTGCATGTTACCACAAGATTCAGGATTTTATCTGGATTACCCTTATTTAACTGCAAAATCAGTGAATGCAAGAATAGGGCTTTGCAGAAGAATGTCAGACTAAAAGAAAATAAATTCCAAGTGGTATGCTGAAGTAAAGGAAAATCCAGTCCCAGTGGTACATAGTCCTGCAGGACTACAAATGTCCAGTATTACAAAGGACTGCAGGGCCACACACTCCTAGCAGGAGTCAGGACTGCAGCAGATTCCCAATCGTACTGGCCTGCAGTGGCATGCATTCCCCATATTACACAGGGCTGCAGGAACATATAACTCCAGTGGTAGTCATGATTCTAGGAGGATGCTCTCCCAGTAGGACATAGGACTGAATTAAACTGCTATGACAACAGATCTGTAAGAACAAGGTCAGCCTCCTGTACGAACTAGAACTTGTTCTGCAAGCATTAGGACTGCTTAGCAAATAAAATATTTCTAAGCTACCTGGAATCTACCCCTTCCCAACATGCATCATTCATGTCATATCCTCAAGTTCTGTCTATTGCAATACTTAGCTAACAGGAAAAAAAAGATAAGAGAGGAAATGAGAAGAAACTTCAACACAGACTTATGGCTTTTTTTGGGGGTGGAGGGGGGGTTTGTTACCTTGGATGGACCTTCTTAAAGATCTATTGTTATTATGCCAAGCACATGATTTTTACTGCTGATAAGAAGAGTTCATGTTCTGGTAATATCTAAGACGAACTCCTCAGCTAATCCTCCTTGTTGTTTGCCATTATGGGAGCATATCAGATGCCAGTAGACCTGAAAGAAGACATAGACCAAAGCCTAGCTTTGAATACCTTAAAAAGGTGTTCTAGGAAGGTCAGACTGTGACAGCACACATTTCAACAATAACGGCATAGTAGACATAGTTCTAGCACAATGAGACCTGGGTGTTCCTGCTTATTGTGACAGACTTCAAACAACCAATTAGCTAATGATATGGAAAGGGTAATCTTGCAAACCTTCTTTCCAAATTTAAAGTTGGCAAATGATACAAAATACTCGTCATTCTTATGGAATGACTTGCTTCTGTGCAATTAAATTATGACGTGTTCATGGACATCCATGCAACAGAGATGATATTTTCAATTTTCTGAATACTGAGAAAAGAAAGAAAACAGGTAAGTTGATACAATGGTTCAAGGAAGACTCAATACCTTATTTAGATATTAAAAAAAAAACAACATCCTTTCTTGTAGAAAATACATTATGGAAGACTGACAGAGTCTGCAGTAGCAAAATCCTCTAAATTGAAGTAAATAAAGCCCACTAAAAAGAGGGTCTTTCAGGATAGAAACTTCATATTTACAGAAGTAGCTGGCTCAAAAAGAACCTTTTCCAAACAGTACCATTACACTAGACAAAAGGACACAGAATACACGCACACACACACACACACACACACACACACACACACACACACACACATGCGCGCACAACACCAAACAAGCACAGCATTAAACCCTTCCCCTTACCTAGCCCTAAACTTATTCTAATCCTAGCCCTAACTCTAACCCTTAATCTAAGCCTAACCCTAGGCTTAGCCCCTAACTCTAACCCTAACCCTTACTCTAACCCTAATGTTAGTTCATTTCTAGCCCTAACCCTAACACTTACCCTAACCCTAACCCATGAGACTTGCACATACATACTGTTACAACATGAGCTTGCACACCTTCATGACCACTATCTTTCAAACATCAAACATTCATGTACCTGCAAACTCCTACCTACACAATATAAACAATAAATTCAGCAACATCAGATTCTCACAAATGAACTTTAATTCATTTGTGCTTCAGTCTTTTTTAAACCCACACAAACTTTAACAAATGAGTAGTCTACCTTTTGAAAAACAGCTTCCATTTCCACCTCTTCCATCATGCCCAAACACCATACTCCATTACTTTTGTTGCTTATTTGGGGTATTTTGTGTCTTTGGTTATTCTGAATCTGTCTTCTAGATCTTCTACACTATCATATTAAGCAAAGTGCATCAAAGACCTTAACATGCTCACACCAGGAGATACTGATAGCAACTCAAAATGTCACAGGGACATAAAAAACATTTAAATGAAGTAAAAGAAAAAACAATCAGGAATAAAAGGCCATATTTTGATTGAATCTGAAAGGAAGGGTAGCTCAAAAAAGATGCAGTTCTGATTCAGTTCTTTCATTGGAAATTGCAGATTTATGGGACATCTCTCCCCACTACACATGGTAAGGACAGAACTATAAATGGATTTGAAGAAAAAGTGGAAACACTGAAACAATTCCAGTTTTAAGGAAACAGAAAAACTGAAATCCTACACTAGCCAAAGTGCTTCAGTCATCAGACCTAAACAGTGGAATGGGTGGCCACTATGAACTAGAAGGGCTTGGGGGTTTGGTAACAGTGTAAAATGGACCAAGAGACAGACTGCATTTATGGGTACAGGTCAGTAACTGAGGATAGAAGCATGGAAGCGTAACTACAGTGAGGACTGCAGATTTACTTGGGAATACATAACAGCCTGCTAAGTGAGGGGAATACTGGGATGAAAAGCACCAGTAATTAGTAAGGGAAGAATCCTGAGAAAGGCAAACGTTATTTGGAAAGCAGTCGGACTCAAGACACAATGCTGTAGTCCTGCAGGACTGTTCTACTGAAACAGCTTCTTATAAACAGAACATGCAGAATCCAGCAAATAATTTCAAAGCTTCTTCTTTAACTTGAGCCATGTCTTGGGATACTAATACTCTGCTTGCATTTCCATGTCTAGCAACAGGCAAATGTTATAACAGGGAGTGAGGAGCATGTATTTGGGACCACAATGTAGCAATTTACAGTTACTGCATTAATCACCCTTGCACTACCCCTCTTAAACTGACAAGTGCAGTCAAAGGGTTCCTACTGCCAAAACGGATGTGGACACCAGTTGTTTTGAAATAAAGTTATTTTTGTTGGTTGAGTTTTAACATTGCACTTTTAATCTCAAAGTTTCTTTAAGCAAGGTAGCTCTAGCCATAAGCTAGCACTGATCATGAAGGTAATGAAACAAGTGTCAGACTCGACCTTTTCATTACCATAGTTACCATAGTTCACATACAGGAAGACAGCGACAAAGTAGATGACAGATGATGAATGCATTAAATGCTTTAAGCTTCTGAACTTTCACTTCTTACTGATTTCTCTGTTTTATTCATTACGTGTGTGTGTGTGGGGTGTATCTGTGTGTGTGTCTCTGTGTGTGCACACGTGCATGTGCATCTAGTTCTTAGAAACTGTACAAACAGGATTTAAGCATGCAGTTCTCTGAGGACTTGACAAGGTTTTGTTCAGTTTTTCACAGATCAACTTAAGCATCTACAATTCAGATGTAAGAAAATATTAGAAGCAGATAAACACTCCTAGTTTAGCAAGCCAGTTTGACTTGTACTGAGTTACACAATGTGTAAACCCCGATGGATCCTCATATGAACCATAACTTTGTATGGACTCAAGTACCTTTGTTAAAAAGTCCCATTTCCATGACGGTTTCCTGCAATACCAAATACTAATGCATTCTACAAACCGGTGTATTTCAGTAATGAACAGCTGTTTCAGTCATGGGTCATTTATTGATTTATTTATTTGTCTAAACATTTGTTCATGATGTAGGTAGGCTGGTCATCACAGTCTTTTCAGCCAAGATTAAGGCTGCATGAAGACAGTAAAATAAACACAAGAACAATAAAACAACAGACAGCACACACACTCCAGCCATACCTCTCAATACCTTAGTACAAGAAATCTGGACAAAGTCTACAATAATAGGGAACAAAGTTCCCAAAATAGGGCCAGATGTTTAAATATTCCTCTTATAAACTTAGAAAGTTGCTAGAATAACACTGTTTATGTTAGCATGCATTTTCTCGAGGATATGAAGTCTGAAATGCAAATGTATGTCAATTTTTAGTGACTTCAATTCTCAGTGATTTGCCCAAAACAAAGCATTTTATGAGGAACAAACCAAAATATGAAGCAAAAATCTGGATGTTCTGCAAAAACGTGGACAGTTGAGAGGTATGACTGCAGCCTTCAAAAAAGGGAACTGAATATACAGACAATGCTCATCAAGAAAGCACTCTTAGCAGATAGAATTCACAATGTAGTAAGGTAAGCAGTGTATAACAGGAGAATTTTACTTTTTGCAATAATAACATGGACCATTATTCTAGATATCCATAGTAAAAAGTATGTTACAGACTAATAATAACAAACCATCTGGGAGATGAGTAGTTCTAACCATTGTTTCCGAAAGACCTGTATTCTTTTTTAGAAAATCGATCCACCTTCAACTTAACTCCTAAAACCTTCCACTGTCTTCTGCTTATGGATAACAGATGGTAGTTGATCCAGCTTATTCACCCAGCTTTAGAAAAAGTGTCTGTTCAATGCTGAGTGCATCGTAGTTGTTTTTTCCAAGGGGAGTAGGTAGGCTGATCTCCACAGTGGAAGACAGTGTTGGCTTTTAATTATACTGAAGACAAGAGTAGTCATCAGTGCCAGTCTGTAGGTCTGTTTTAGTAATTCACAAATATGAATTTACCAGAAGGCCAAAGCAGTACATTTAATTAACTGTTATTTTTTAAGAAGGTGTGAGCTCTTACTCTAATAGAGAGTAACAGTAAGTAGTTCATATTTCAAATTTGGAAGGAGTACATTATTAGCTAGTGCCTTATGTATAACAGCAGATAGAAGGTGTGAAAGCTTATAGCAAAGTTTCAGTTGTGATAAGGTTTTTGTACATATTCAGTGTTTTAAATGATAAAATATATCACTTAAGGTTCCTACTACTCATAATCAACTCACAAATTCCTTCTCCTTACAACCTAAAGAAACATTTCTAAATCGCTTAAAAAACTCAAACCTACTAGTCTTGTTTCAGATAATCTACCATCTGAATTTTTCAAACTTGCTGCAGAGAGCATTTGCATACCCCATATCCATCATTATCAATCACTCTATTGCTGAAAACTATGTTCCAATCCTCTGGAAAATCTCCTATATCACTCCTCTTCATAAAGCTGGGAACTCCACTGTACTCACTAACTATTGGCCTATTGCCATCCTTTCTCCACTCTCAAAAATACTTGAAAGATGCATTCATACTCAACTCCTAAATCACCTCATACTCAACATGGCTTTCGCCCCCACCATAGCACTACAACTGCCCTCCTCAGTTTTATCAACACTATAAATCAACACAGAAGCCAAAACAGCATTGTCTCTGCTATCTTTTTACACCTCTCTATGGCCTTTGATACAGTTTCACATTAAAAACTACTGTTAGAACTATCCACCTTAAACATTAGTCCCGCTACCCTACTATGGTTGCCTAGTTACCTATCCAAACAGCAACAAGCTGTTAGGTGGAAACAAGAGCTATTATCTCTACTTCCTGTTAATATCGACGTCCGACAAGGTTCCATACTAGGACCTTTGCTGTTCAATATAATCACTAACCAGTTAAATAAATCCACTCCACTAGCATCAGTCGTTCAATATGCAGATGACACTACTCTCACATGTAAAGCATCCTCCCTCCCACTTCTACAAGAAATCACACAACAATCCTTTCTCCAAGTGGAATCTTGGCTTTCCAAAGCTAACCTTATACTAAATCCTAATAAGACCGAACTTATGCTTTTTCACCCTACTAAACCCGTCCCTACAAACAACCTCCTTTCATATACTTTCCTCTGATAATACAATCATAAACACCACCTGACACACTAAGTTATTAGGTGTTATCATTGATAATAAATTGAAATTCGATATTCATCTATCTCAATCTATCAAAAAATCTCATATCAAACTCGACTCGCTCTACTGCATCAAACCATTTCTTACAAATCAATCCAGATTAGATATTACTAGTACTCATCTTCTTTCTTCTCTCTTCTATGCCTCTCCCATCTTTATTTCACTTAGCAAAACTGAACCTTCCAAACTTGAATGCTGTTATAATAAAATAGCCAAATTCACCACTGACTCCCCTCACAGATCATACCACTGCTCCTCCCTACAACAATTAAAGTGGTTAGAACTCCCCCATTACCTAACCTATACTCAACTTATTTTTACTCACCATTTAGTAAATCAGCCTGACAAAATCCCAGCATTACAACACTTACTCAAACCCTATAATAACACTCCTCTTCTCTGATCTACACATAAAACTCTCCTCCAAGTCTCTAAAAGTAACAACCAGGCTGGGGATTCTCATTTTTCCTACTATATCGCCAAAATTTGGAATGCTATCCCCCAACATACATTAAATGTCACTGATATAACTCAATTCAAGAAACAACTAAAGGACTACTTATCTAGCCACTGGATCTGCTCCTGTATCAGCCCAGGGTAATCTCTTCTCTGTATGCCTGATCACTATCCTTAACCCCTATTTTCTTTCTTATCTGGTATCTTCCTGTATCTGCCATCTCTTCCCTATCCACTTTAGCTAATCCTGACTAATTTACCTTTTTGTCTCCCTATTCTCTCGGTATGATTTAACTCATTCATCTACTCTATTTGATGTTGTTTTTGTATAAATTTATTATTTTTATTCTATATATATTATTTTTATCCTATATATTCTGTTGGGTCTACCTGACAACACCGACACGCTAAAACATCGACAGTGAAATCACCGACATCACAAAACCGAAAGTTCAGAAACACGAAACGTCACATACCCGACAAACCACAATCCCGACACTCAACAAATAAAACAAATCCCCTGTCCAAAAAGCACATATACAACACAAGCACACCAAAAACCTTACAAACCTACACTGAACCTTACATACACAACTATCTATGCACTAACCTTAACCCAAACCCCAACCCTAAGGTCCGTCACTATCGCACACTCACCTAACCTGTGCCCTAACCCTAACTCACTTAACCCACCCTTATCCCCAATGTCTGTCACTATCACACACTCACCTGACCCGAGCCTTAACCCTAACTCACTTAACCTGCCCCTAACCCTACAGACTGTCGCTATCGCACACTTAACTTACCCGCACCCTAACCCTGATGTCCGTCACTACCATATACTTACCCATTTGACATGTCGGTGTTCTCAGTGTCGGGATTCTCAACTGTCAGTCATCTTCATTGTCGATCTTCCAGTGTCGGTCTTCTCATCGTCGGCATTTGAAGCTTTCAGCGTTATCAGGTAGACCCATTCTGTTACATCTAATGATGTTGATGTATATTTATAACTACTTCAAAATATCACTGTTATTTATTCTTTGATTTTTTGCCTATGTAATTACTGTTTTATGAAGCTTTTCTCCCAGGGCCTTCGCTGAAAATGGGTTCACACCCAGAAGGACTATCGTGGTTAACAAATGTAAAATAAATAAATAAAATAAGCTGGGATCCAAGGTAAGTCTTAAAATATCTTTGTTGATCTACCCTTATGATGGCATTGTTCAGATATCCTTTGAAGAGTAACAGTTATATTTTAGGTATGCTTTATGGGTTAAAAACAAAATTATTGCTAACATGATATGACACAGTGAGACCACTTGTTATTGTCATCTTCACTGTTGAATACTGTCCTATAGTTTCAAACCCTTGTATTCCCCCCTCTCCATATATTTATATGTGCAATTCTCCATAATGGACATACATTATACTAATTAAGGTTACACAGCCCCTTAACAACCCACAAATGGAAAGCCATCACTTCCTACTCAACACCAACTGATCAGTTATCTTTATTGCACCTGATATCAGCAGTTTTAATTCAGTGAAAGAGATGGTCCATGGGTTGGGACTAAGAGAGCAGTATGTTAACCTTTGTAGGCTTATCCAGCAATGCCATAAAGGGAAATCCCTTGAAGGGGAGCTAAGTAGTTCAGCAAATGATAACAGGAGGTAAAGTTATTTTGGGAGCTAAGGATAACAAAGTTTTTGATAGGATTATGCTAGAGGGATAGGAAATAGTGACAAGTAGGAAGAAAGCAAGGAAAGGAGAGGCAAATAAGGAACAAGGAGGATTTAAATGTGATAATGCTTATTTTTCCATACTCAGAAGTTTGTAGCCAGTGACTGCTGAGATAAAGGTATGGGTTCCCATCCATTCATCTAATTGAAATCTAAATGCTGGTAGGGTTTTACCCTCTCTGATTTTTGGGAAAGTTTGTTTCATAGGCAGGGAGGCACTGGATGATGACTTTATCCCAGAATCAAGACTTTGTGATGGTATAATACTAGGTCTTTGAGATGAGTATTAACTGAGGAGTTTTTATTTTAAATGACAGAGAGCAGGGATGTCAAACAAGGACAGAGCTTTTAGTATATCAAAACAGCAACAGTTATTTAAATCTTGGATTCCTTTG
This sequence comes from Protopterus annectens, assembly GCF_019279795.1. NCBI lineage: Eukaryota > Metazoa > Chordata > Ceratodontiformes > Protopteridae > Protopterus > Protopterus annectens. Next base: position 545,730,740 of record NC_056748.1, on the reverse strand, counting down.
GTTATACAATACTGTATGCCAAAATGAGAGTTGTAATCTATGATGGGATGAACAAAGAGCAGAATAAAGGAGAATTAGGATGCATAGAGATCTAGACAAGAACCCACAACAGATGAGTTGGGAAAGGTGAAAGGAGTTTTTGTCAGTATTGGAGACATGCTGATGTAAGGCTAGTTTTTTGTCTATGCAAGTTCATAAATGCCATTTCTCTCTGTCGGTCTCAGGGAGACCATTTATATAATACTGTGCAGACACACTAGTTTTACAAAATGTGACTACATTACACTTCTTTGTGTTTAAGATGATACTGTGATTACATCACCAGTCATTAATGCTATTGGGTTTTTTTTGCAGTATTAGTGAACCATAGGTGGGAGTTTTGGAATGATTCTTAGTTTGCAGTCATCTATAAATTTAGTCGACCGAACATTATTCACATTTGATTGTACTTAAGAGGATATGATTCTAAAGAGAAGAGGACCTTGGTCACAACCTTGAGGAATGCCACTAATTTCATTGTGCAGTTTGGAGAGGGTGATCATTGTTCTACAGAATGGCCAGTAGGCAGTAGGTAGTTCAAAGAACTGCAAATGGGCTGAAGTTTAGTTGAGTTACCTTCCTTATGATGACAGGGTCACAAATGGTATCAGATGCTTTAGCTGAGTCTAAATAGGAAGTGTGGGTGGGATTCCTTTACATATGGCTTTGGTTACTTTTTGTAGAAGCTAACAAGCTTAAGAACATGCAGTATGCATTTGACAAAGCCAAATCACAAAGGTTCTAGATTCTTTATATGTTGTATATTCTTAATGATTACTTCTACTATTATTTATTCCATGGATTTATAGATTAGACTAATGTGTTATGTGGATCAGCAAAGGGGGCCACTTTGAATATGGGTGGGGATATTGTGTCCTATATTCTATCCTGTGGAAAGACTTGAAGCTGTTTATTAGATGTTTGCCCGTGTGATACCTTTAGCTTATTAATATGTATCCAGGTTATGGTACCTGGCTACATGGAGACATTATATTTTGTTCTGGAAAGTGCAGTTGAGACTTGGTCAGTACTGATGACAATGTTATCTCATGCTCAATGGCAGCCATAGTGTTTCTCACAGTATTCTTACATTCCTTACTAATTTGGTTAAGCTTTGTTTTACAGGCTGGGAGGCAGCAAGATTTATATAAGGCCAGGAGCTTATATTTCTTGATATATAATTCTTTGATTCTATTATCCCACTGGATTGGACACTTGACATATTTATTGTTTTGCTTCTGGCAGAAGGGGCCAGTTTTTTTGAGACAGTGACTTAACAGATATGAAAATACCTTGTTTAGGGCTGAGGTGTCAATGGTCAGGGAATTTCAGCGACTGCATCACTTATGCTTTTTCAAAAAGGTCAATAAAATCTATTGGGCTAGTTTAGTTGAAGTCCTGAGTCTAGATGTATTACTGGAACTGACGAGGTTCATCTTGAATTTTAAGGTGGTAGCTAAATGATATGATATTATTTAGTGAGGGAAATGAATACATGTAGTACTGGACAGAAAAAAAAAAGAGTTACTTAAGTCAATGGTCTAGGAAACGTAGGCCTCTAGCAGGAACAATAACTATTTGATCCAATGATCTGGAGTATGATACTGTCAAGGAAGATGAGGATGTTACGTTTGTTGGATGTGTAGATAGGCCAGTTGATATTTAGGTGAATGTCGTCTGTTAATAAAAGAGTGTTTTGACGTTTAGCTGGGGAGCATGTTTACATGCTTAGTATGTTCCTCTGGACTATAGAGGGAACCTCAAATTACCAATAAATTAAAAATTGTGTTGAGAGTGATGTTGACCTGTACTGAATGAAGATGACGATCATCTGGGATGAGACACATAGGCATGAGGTCTGTTCTAAGTATGGATATTCCCAACTACTATCAATAGTCATAAATACACGATAGGCAGAAAACCAATAACAGAAGGAAAGACTTCCACTGGCCAACCATCTTTCAACAGCTATACAGATGTGCATGCTCTTTAGGTAAAAGAACGTTTCAAAGTGAGACATTTTGCCCCTGTGTTAAGCAAAGCCACACGGATGCCTAGCACACTGGAGTTTATCAGTTTAGAAAGTCTAGTAATTTAATTTTCCTGAGAAAAGAAATGTGAGTGTGAAAAAGTTTTTGCTACTATGTAAAATTCCTCAAAAAACAGGTGCAACCCATCCTTTGTGAAGCAGGAAGGTCAGTCTACCATGTTTTTTTCCAGGCTGCCAAAAACTGCTTCCCCTTAGAATGACACCATTTACACAGCCAATTACTGAATCCTATGATGGTTTATTTGTACTTAGCCATTATTCCAGGCAAGGACAGAATCGTACTCAAGACAAGATATCTCCTGTCCTTAAAAACATACAAGGAGAGTCCTACTATGATCCTCTGTATTTTCTCCAAGGTGGATTGCCTTCAATACTTCACTTCAACATAAGCAATGACAAAGTTATACTCAAATTTTGGTTTCAGGCCTGTAGGGCACTGGTGATATCCCTAATCCTAGTGTCTGTGAGACAAATGACTGTCGCAATGTCCTATGCTAGTCTGTTGATTGTAGATTCTGTGTGCCAGACAATGGAGTCATCAATAACTACAATATTTCTGGTATTATTACCTATTTTCACTGTAAGCGTTGACTTTTTAAGAGCACAGCCTTTTTAGCTTGGTAGTTTCTTGCAGCAGTATGTGTTGGTCTGATGGCAGCAGACATGTATGTTGGGGTAAGTATGCGAGTAGTGAGTTTATGGGAGTATGACACAAAGTATGGCTGAAGTGCTCAATCATGTGGCTTGGATCATTTAGGTAACTTTTTGTTTTATTATCCTACCATGCATGAGTCTATATTTATTGAAAAAATCTATCCTTTCTTTCATGCACATAATGCGTCTCTGACAAACGGATGGTGTGTTATTTAATATTAGTGGATTGTTATTATACTACGTCTGGTTACCTAGGAAGATTAGGTTGGCCAAGGACACACAATTACCAGTCTGATGGAGGTGGAGGTAAGGCTCACTGAACATGAATAATCTTTTGTTTTTGCAAGTGATATGAATGCCAGCCATCTCTCTGATTTGTGCTGTATCATTTATGTAGGGTGCCACCTATTTGTTTTTTTGTATTCTTTTTTGGACTACAGTATCAGGAAATTAGGTACTGATGCAATAATCTGGAAATGACTTTACAAACTCTGTTCGCTAAGGCAAAAAGAATACCAAAGCCACTTACGCATATATGACTAAACAAAATGAGTGAAGATAGAGGTATTTATTTATTCATTTTTATATTATTTTATAATCTGATAACTGGGTAGCATGGAGAATTTCAAGGGCTCTTTTCAGCTACTACCTAAGTCACATGACATATTTGGCAAAAATGGTAAACTCAGTAAAAACAGAACACATCAAACAAGATTAATTAAGCTCACCATGTTATCATCGTGCCAAGAAAAATAACTTCTACAAAATTATTACTATTTCCAAGTTTATTATAAGTCCATCGATTTACAATCACTGTCAAAAAGTATGTCTGTCAATATATTTATCTATAATTCTTGAAATTCTGTTAAAATAACGTGTAAATGTTATTACCTCACAGCTGATCTTGAGACAGTGATGAGTAACAAAACTTTGACCCGAATGCACATAAATGAACTGATACAGTATGCTTCACCAAAAACGTACTTCTCATGTAAAAAATGGTACACAGAAGGATTGAAGGCTAGGGAATAAATTGTGCCTATGAGGTTTCCTGAGGAAGAAGAAGGCAGCCATGACATGACAATGAGTAAAGAAGCTGGAAAAGAAGAGAAATGAAGGGCATATAGGTTCAAACAAAATGCTATGTGGTTAGTTAAGAACTACTGCCACATGCAATTGGAGTTATATCATGAACAGATTTGTTGATGACATCTGCATATATTTAGTAAAAAAAAAAATCGTACAATAAGCATTGTTTCATGGTTGATGAGTGAAGTGGTTCTGAAAACATCTCAGATTGCCTCATTAGCATGACAGAAGTGAATAGCATCTATGAATGGTTTGTTTTTTCGACTCACTTTATCATGAAGCAGTTGTGTTTTGAACAAGCTCCATGGAATGAAGCCCTGACTACATCCTCCCCCAGTGACCCTAGTCTGATCAAGTGCCTGGGCAGTAGAAAATCCAGGTGAGGCTAGTTAGGAGTAAGCAACCAACATCTGCTTACTTATCACTGGGTGAGGGCAGTTAAGGGTCAGATCAGGAATATTGTCCTGGAATGGCTCAGTGCTGCACACTAATACAGGAAAATTAGATGACACAAGCCAGCTAGGGAATGCATTCTCTACAGATACGCATCACAAGCAAACAGAAATATTTACTTTTAAATGACACAGTGTAGCAATTATTAAACTATGTCGGATGCTTGACAGTGAGGGTGTGGTAGAAGAAAAGAGAAAGCTTCTAACCTCTCACAGGCTAACAGTTGCTATCACTGGTCTTTGCCACTTTGTCAGGACACCCTCTGAAACCAGGAAGTAGGGGGTAATGAATGGGCCAGTGGGGGACATGACTGAATGGTCATGGGGTCAGGAAACCAAAAAGTTTTAAAACAATCAGTTATGCTTCACACAATTACCCACTAAGAACTCATCTTAATGTCAAATTTGAGGTTCAACACAGATTTTTTTTCTTTTTTGGTGTGTGCATGTTTCAGTTTAAGGCATTAAAACAGAACATAATTAATCTTGAACCAACAATTCCAGAGTAATGAAAGCATATGGGCCAAATTCAATAAACCTACACAACTGATAAACCCTAAAATTAAGAGATCGTATGATAATGTTAAATACTTGAAACAGATTTATGTAGGCAGTTCAATATAACAGGCCTATCAAATTTAACATTGTCATCTTGTATAACTGTAAATATCATTAAATCTTAAAACATGACTACAGCCAATCAATCAAAGGAATTTCAGGATAGAGCTTACTGACATAAGATAAAAAAGGGAGGAAAATGTAAACTCTCTAAACACTGTCGAATATACAAAAAAATTGAAATTGACATGCATATCAAAGCATGATAAAAGAAAAGGTAAAAAAAAAAATATGTAGATACTGATCCATGTAACTTTACAATAACGTATTTATTTCAAAGAATAGATGGCTCATAGCAAACAAGAATTAAAAAGACTATATAAGCAAAATATGTAGGGCCAGATTCATGAATGGCTAATTTCCACACTGTTTTCATGCACACATACGTAGCTCCATGAAGCGCAAATGATAGCGCGCTATTTTGAATTCACTAAATGACTCTATACATTGTATAGTGCCACAAAACAAAAGTAAATAACAGAGTATGCTACTGAAGACTAAGCAGCTGAATTACATGCGAACCATTCAGGAAGCTACAAAATAACCACATGGAGATGGTGTAGCCCTTTGCCAAACCTCTTGGAATATAGCCATCATCATACATGTGGAAAAAAGTAATGTTAGGGACTGTTGCTGTTGCTTTGTTGCTTGTGTATGTGTAACAGGCTGAAATCTATGCTGCTGCTGCAGGCCTCAACCAAGGAAAGAAGGGTGTTCAGACCTTGTTTAACATATCATGAATTGTTATGATATTGAAATAGTAGATCGAGACAGCATTGATAGGGAAATACTACAGGAACTCTGCAACCTCTGCCACCCCCACTTCAGACCCAAAAGAAATTGAGGAGAAACTATACCAGTGGAAACTAAGGTATGTGCAGTATTAAGGATTTTAGCTACTGGTACATTCCAGGGGCCCACAGGGATAAACTAGGGGTGTCACAGGCCTCAGACTCCAGAATATTGCACCAGTGTATTAATGCTATGCTTGAACATGCAAGGGGAGTGCATCTATTTTCCACACACAACAGAAGAGAGAGCTTGCACTGTAGCATAGTTCCCTGACATTTTGGGGCCATAAACTGCACTCACATAGAAACAAAAGACACACCTGGTGAACAGGAAAATGACATACATCAGCAGGAAGAGGTTCCACTCAATCAACTGCCAGGTTTTTGTAATGCCCAAGGGATCATCCTCAGTGTGTGTGCAGGCAACACAGGTAGTTACTATGACTCACACATATGGCACACCTTGCAGATTTACACAAGGTTTTCTAAGGGTGATGTTCTATAAGGCCATCTACTGAGTGATGCAGGTTATGCACTGGAACTGTGGCTCATGACACCCATCAGAAATGTACACACACACACACACACACACCCACAGAGGAAGGATACAAAAATGCCCATGTTCAAACTAGAAATACCACACTGAGGTTTACTATCAAAATGTGGAAAATCAAAACAATCTTCCACTTTTTGATCAAATCTATTTTCCAAATTTGGTAATGCAGAATTACTAAAATGTTGGAAATGGTAACCACAGAATTGACATTCGAACACCAAACATTCCAATGACAAAATTCTGTATTACCAGTAAGATTTTTGCAAGGGGGCAACCCCTCTGCACCCCCGCACCCCTGGATATTATATATTCCAAATCTGACATTGCACTACAGTGAGGAAAAAGGTAGATTTCCCAATCCTCACTGTAGTGCAATCTGTTATCAGAACGTCAATCCACATTAGTGAATGCACACAACCATTCACTAATGACGATTCGAAAATTTCTGAATCAGCATTATGGAAACTGGAAAACATGCATTCAGCCATCCCAGTTTCACATAAGTGCTATTCCATATTTTGATAGAAAACCTCACACAGTATGTTCTTGGCAATTTAGGAATATCTGCAATATACAAGTATGCATTATACACAATAACTTGCATCGGAACCGGTCAGTTACCCACTGTACACAAAACAGTCACCAGGACAATTTTATCAAAAGTTTCACAAGCACAGCAATATGCAGGAATGCAATATCACTGGTTTGAATACATGATTTAAAATACTAAATGAAAAGAAGCCTTCTGAAATGAGTATTCAAAGAAACATTCAAAATCCTGTTATGTACTAAATATGCATATAATCAACGTACTGAAAAAGACTCTCTTGGCTATCCACACTGTGCATCACACATATATGCAACCCTAAGTCAAACACACATGAACAAAGGGCATGTCACAGTCATCATTATTTATACAGGGTGGGGTGAGGGAGGGGGACACTAGGTCAAGGCTGACACCAAAGTAGTGAGTGTGTGTGAGTAAGAAACAGAAAACAAGTAGGAAATATCTCAAGTACACTAACAGGAGATGTATCCAAATCAACATTAAGGCTTTCTTTTCTTGCATGTGTGGGTTGGTATGGGCAGTTTTTGTGAATGTATGTGTCTGCATGAACATAATCAAGCTTTGTGCTTGCACTATGTCCTACCATGCCGGATAGGTGTCAGCCATGCATGGAAGAGTTGTCAATTCTGTGTCATCACACCTGACCACACAAACTGCTTCTACCAGGAGTTGCACTTCCACTTCCACATCCCAGTTTGAAATGGGAGTGCTGCCTGAACATGAGCAATGTCTGCTGGACAAGCTCTCTCCATGACTATGTCCAGGACCATGACCTGGGTATGGACACCTCAGTCACTGACAGACCAGTGGAAGTAGTGCCACTATGGGGGCGGTATCTAGCATGGCTACTCTGGCTAACAGCAGAGGATGTTGCAGCTCTACAGATATGTGTATGCTGGCCCCCCCTCCAGCAGATGTTCCAGCACAGCTACTGCCTGATCCAGTGTGTCACTCATCCTATTCAATGAGTCACCCATATGGTTAAGCCATTAGAATGTGCCATGTTTAGGACTTGCACAATCTCTTCTGAGGCCCTGGAAAAACATGATTGTGCCTTAATGACAGCTCTATGCATATGCCTTGTGGCATGTAATGACATAGCATCAGGATGAGGATGGATAGTAGGCCTCCTCCGAGCACCTCTAACAAACCTCCTGTCTGGCGCCATGTCCTCATAATGGCTATGTGCATACTCAACCAACTCTGCATCTGAAGTAACCATACTACCCTGAGCAAATTTGTCACCCTCAACCTGTCCTATATCTGAAGCCTCAGTGGAATGGGTATGCATGGGCATACTATGTCCAAAATAAGGCCAGTGGATGTGTGAGTCACAAACTCAGTGTCAGACTGAATCTCTGCACCCCCTGACTGCACCTCTATATCACCACCATCATCATCATCAGATGCTACCGATACTCTGACATCAGCTGGTATGAGTTCTACACTAACACTGTCAGGATCACCTGTGATAATAATCAATAAACACAAGAAGGAGATAAATAGTGAGTGGAAATTATCCAAATTGGTGCTACGCAGTCATGTTAAATAATTTCAGATGCTAAAGAAATACAATACTTTTTACTCTCTCCTCAGACTTGCATCTAAATAATGGTTATTACTAATCAAATAAAGTTTGTGCTTACTGTCTGCAGGTGGTGTTTCAAATGACAATTCTCATGTCCCTGAAAACAAAAGAAGGAAGTGGAAAGAAGGCTAATAAGCATCAGATTGCAAATGCAACCAGGACAAGAGAATAATGCTCTGCCTGTCTTCTCCTTAAGAAATATCTCAGAATCAGACTGACTATCCCCCAACACAATCTCTGTTAGACATTTTCCTCTTCTAAGGCACCCATCTTGGTGTTTTCAGATGTAGAAGTAGTAATATATGAAGATGTCTAGGATGGCATTAAATGCCTTATACCTATTCCTGGAATTTCTTCTTCAGACCTGCTTGGCCTGTTGTCCACATCAGCATCAACATCAAGAAGTCTAAGTATACCATCTGCTGAGCTGTCTCAGTCTCTGACAATGGACAGGAAATGCTCATTTTCAGTGAGTGGTGGTTCCATGACATTACCCACATACCAAAGCCATTAACTGCATTTATGTCAGTGATCACCTGCTGCCATTTGCTTTTCCTGGTAGATATATCATCTCCACCTCTGTCAAGCAGGAAGGATCCATGACGCATGAAGCATAAGGCTTCAATGATGACCTCATTCTCTGTATCACTGAATGGTGTCTTTCATGGAACAGATGGTCTGGGTGCCATAATCCTGCATGGCATGAAAAAAAAAAAGTAACTTGTAGCACATACAGAAAGAATTCTCCTCAAACCAAATCAGTGCACCCATCCTCAACACAAAACAACTGAATACACAATGCCCATTTTGGACTACACATAAACTAAGGGACCCCCCCAAAAAAGAGACATTAAGACATTAATATTACATCCATTCTTTTAACATTTCTGTAATGTTGACAGTAGTTGTGTAAATGACTGCTGGATGGCAAGACTATCAATAACTAGGAAAAAATTTTAAATCCAACTGCCCAGCCAATTTCCACTGGTCTCCCCACTGTTGTAGAGGTCTCCACTGGCCATCTGAGAAGCCTAACACCTCCATTAGCTTCACATGCACAACCCTTTGAAGTTGACGATAAACAAAATATAGTTGTCTGCAGCAACTGGTGAAATTTTAAATGTAAATGATAACATAATGCTGTGATTTAACCATACTAACTTGGAAAGCATAGCAAGAACTAGAAAATGTGCAGTATACCAGTAGTGAATTTATAGAATTGCCAACATAACTAAATTCTTTTTTCTATTGAATATTGAAATACATTAAAAATATGAACATAAACATACCTTATGAAATAGTATAGTGATTTGTAGAACAATCTCCTCCAAGTAACTAGCAGTAATAGTTTGTCTCTATTCAGTTACCCTTCTTTCCACTTCCATACCTACACCATTACCTTTACATAGTGTAGATTCAGCCCTCTGAACACTGTGAACATGCAAATGAGGTGTGAAATTATTAGCATTCCTGAATACTTCAAAAAATCAGTTGGTGTAGAGGATTTAAACATGATGCAAGGAGCTACATAACTGCAAGCACATACTCTACAAATGCAGGGAGGAACAATGACAATTGTTAGCTACTAATGGCTTGCAAGTGTTACTGATTGTTCTGACTGCAACAACAAACAATACTGATGTGACTCTTGTCTCTGGAGTGTGTGTATCATGAAGGACAGACTGAAAATAAAAAGTGTGAGTGCCTTGAAAGCTATAAAAACAACATTAACAACATTGATATCCCTGTACTAAGAGCACACTGTCCACCTTCTTCTTAAAAATCTGTCTGCAATACTGATCAGCTGTGTTGCTATGAAAATAAATGGCCATGACATTGCATTTCTGTAGGCAAACTGAGATGAGGGAAAGATGCTCAGAAACTAAAGAGAAGAATTAGCTGGCAGTTTTGGCAACCTGACATTAATATGGTGTGGGTTATTATTAGTTTAAAGTTTTTGTCAATATCACATTGATCTAGATATGTTTAAGCACATGAGAAAGGAACATTTTCTGATCCTGTGTTGGTTGCAAAGAGGGATAAAAAACAGCTGAGTGTGTGCTGTTGTTACACTGAACTGAGGTCTCAAATCCAGGGAGTGTGCTGTCTGACATAGATAATCATTTTCTTATTATACAATCAGTTTTAACACACACCGATCTAGAAAACTTATTATTCCCTTATATGTGTCATTACCAACAATTTTTTGTGTGTTCCTCATTTGCCCATGTTTTACCAGAGTGCACTTTGGACTGTTACCATTTTGAAATAGTGAACAAGCCTCCACTACCCAAGCAACAAACTGAGAAATATAATTTAGCATTCCATCACTAGCATGTGTCAGAGTGTGCTTTGCCACAGCACTCTGAACAGCTCTAAGACAAGAAATTCTACATTGCATCTGAGTATCAGTGCAGCACATGGATTAAATGGAATGATTTTACAGAAACAGGAAAGTGGATGTGTAGTATAAATCTAGCTTGAAGCCACATGCTGCTTGAAATGTTTGTAGCAGATGTGAAAATGCAGCTTATGTTGTTTTGAGTGGAATATACATCGTTATATATATTTTTTTGCCTGTCTAATTTCAGCACTGCTTAGCAGGACACAAACAGGGCTCACAGTTGAAGGAAAGTGTGAACAATGTCATTTCTGTAATCTTTATTACACCAGTTTTATCACCACTGCACAGTATTACTAATGAGTGAGTGATGTGCATATGCTGTGTATCTGTTTCTGTGGGATAAGCTGTAAATGCAGTGATGTTGGCCCCTTAACAGAGTTGCTATGGGGTTCATATCAATACAGTGTGAAGGGAATGTGGAAATGATTAGTCTAGATTTACAATTTACTTGTATCAGAACTTCATTTGCTTTTTTTTTCTGTTTCTTGCCTCGTGCAGTTGCTCTCTGCTGAAAGACATGCAATCAAGCTTACCTGCTTAAGGAAAAAAAGTGAAACTTTTTATTTGGACAGCCTTCTGTAGTACAAACAGGCTTAGCAGCAATTTGTGGATGTCAGCACTCTGGACAGTACTGAATGGAGAACACCTGCCTGGTGTGCAACTGTCTCTGTGGTACAAGGTATAAATGCAATGACTTTAGAGATACAGCACAGGTGATCCAGGGTCAAATCCAGATAACACTTACTTTCACCAAGGGTGTCAAAATGCAGATTCTAACACTACTTTGATTAGGAAGGAAACACTACATAAAAATGGCTATCATAAGTATGTTTATTTCAAGAAATGTCTCATTAATGCTTTGATAAATAACTTCTTCTAAATAGCATATCTCATTAATGATTTAGCTATGAAACAGAGATGGATGTTGTTTCAGCAGGATAATTATGATAAGGAATTAAAAATATGCTTGCATTTCTATGAAGGGCAGAATACTTAAATTAAAATCATCTTCTTCTAACATAGCCCAACCCTTGTGTTTAGGGCAGCATGTGTAGTGAAGTATGTATGTATCGTACCCCAACCTGTTTTAATCAGCTCATGAAAGTCTATCCATCAGGCATACATTTACAAACAGTAACTCTTTTTTTGGGGGGGGGTATTTTATATGGCTTAAAGTTTTATGTTGCCATTCATTTTAGCTTACAAAAACTAACACGCAGCACAGAGAGGTAGACTGAATATGGTTGATTAGCCTGCCATCCCTCCACAGATTGCAGCACTGGCACCCAGTACTTCAGGTTTCCATGTTGTCAGCACTGCCTCCACATCCTCTGCCCTACCTGCCCCATCTTCATCAGGTACATCTTCTCTGTTAGCTAATGCACTGGTAGCCACTGGGATTAATAGTAGTGGAGGTAGTGATTTTGCCACCGCCAAGAGCTGATAGGGCTAGTGGATTGTATAATGGAAAGTGGCTTCACTGCCCAAATCAGATGTGTAGCAAAGGTGCCATCACATTGCCAAGATGATGCAATGACAAGCACTGGCACAGGAAACTGAGAGAGGAGACACTGATGACAGTTCTGAGGGTTAGGACTAGATTCTCATTGTTCTCAGGCTTGATGCGGATGTGCTTCCGATGTCCCCTACTTATCCCCAATCATGGTGCCCCCATCCTTTTGTATCCATCATCATCCTTGTCCATTCTGTTTGCCCTGTATGATTGCAGCTACTTCCTCACCTAATCTTCCTGCCTGACACTCACATTCCTAAGCCCATTCCCAAACATTCCTCTCTCTCTCTGAAAGTTAAACAAAGTAAAAAGAAAATGGGCCCCTGTCCCACAAAAAAATAACAACCATACATGCAGTGGATATAAAAAGGTTACACACCCCTACTAAAATGCCAGGTTTTGTGATATAAAAAAATAAGACCACAATAAATCATTTCAAAACTTTTCCCTCCTTTAATGTGACCTATAACATGTACAATTTTATTGAAAATCAAAAAAATCTGTTAGGGGAAAATATAAAAAAAACGTACAATAACCTGGTTGCATAAGTGTGCACACCCTTAAACTAATACTTTCTTGAAGCACCCTTTGATTTAATTACAGCATTCAGTCTTCTTGTATACACACCTGCCATCAATTAAAGAGACTGATTAACTCCAAATAAAGTTCAGCTGCCCTAGTAGGATTTTCCTGACATTTACTCAGTTGCCTGCTACAGCAAAAGCCATGGTTCACAGTGCTTACAAAGCATCAAAGAGATCTCATTGTTGAAAGGAATCAGTCAGGAGAAAGGTACAAAAAAATTCCACAGCACTGGATATACAATGGAACACTGTGAAGACAGTTATCAAAAAGTGGAGAAAATATGTGACAACAGTGATGTTGCAAAGAACTGGACGCCCCTCCAAAATTGATGAAAACACAAGACAAAAACTGGTCAGGTAGGTTGCCAAGAGATGTACAGCAACACTGTAGGAGCTGCAGGAATTTCTGGCAATTACTGGCTGTGTACTACATTTGACAACAATCTCCCATATTCTCAATATGTCTGAGCCACGGGGTAGGGTTTCAAGATGGAAGCCTTTTCTTAGACAGAAAAACATCCAGGCCTAGCTAAAATTTGCAAAACAATACATCAAGTCTCCCAAAAGCATGTGGGAAAATGTTTTATAGTCTGATGAGACCAAGGTTGAACTTTTTGGCCACAATTCCAAAAGGTATGTTTGGTGCAAAAACAACATTTTGCATCACCAAAAGAACACCATCCCCACAGTGAAGCATAGTGGTGGCAGTAACATGCTTTGGGGTTGCGTTTCTTTGGCTGAAACGTGGGCTTTAGTCAAGGTGGAGAGAATTATGAACAGTTCCAAACACCAGTCACTTTGGGCCCAAAACCTTCAGACATCTGCTAGAAAGCTGAAGATGAAGAGGAACTTCACATTTCAACACGATAATGACATCAAGCATACATCCAAATCAATAAAAGAATGGCTTCACCAGAAGAAAATTAAAGTTTTGGAATACCCCAGCCAGAACCCAGACCTAAATCCAATAGAAAATCTGTGGGGTAACCTGAAGAGAGCTGTGCACAAGAGATGCCCTCGCAATCTGACAGATGTGGAGAGCTTTTGCAAGGAAGAACAGGAAAATATTGCCAAGTCAAGATTTGCCATGCTAATAGACTCCTACCCAAGAAGACTGAATGCTGTAATTAACTCAAATGGTGCTTCAACAAAGTATTAGTTTAAGGGTGTGCACACTTATGCAACCAGCTTATCGTACTTTTTTATTTTTTATATTTCTCCCCTAACAGATTTGTTTGTTTTTTAATTGAATTGTACAGGTTATAGGTCACATTGAAGGTGGGAAAAAATTTTAAATTATGTATTGTGGTCTCATTTTTTTTATATCAACAAAAACCTGGCATTTTAACAGGGGTGTGTAAACTTTTTACATCAACTGTAGCTCTCCACTTCACCTATGTGTCTTTTTGACACACTTCATTTGGTACAATTTGCTGTACATTACTATTCGGTACTTTCTTATTATAGTGGCCTTCACAAAATTGAAAACAGCCTTGACAAAACTGCTATGGTGATACACTTCAGGGATTACAGGTCTTATGTATATTGTACATTTCTTATGTATATAAAATATATACAAGTTACTGTAATATTGCTATGCACGTCTTACATTCAATGCACTCTGCATGTTCATAATTGTACCGTATTTGCATGTTAATGTTATCATTAGGCGTTTTTTACCATGTACCCATTACTTATATGACAAACTTCATTAGTACCATCCTAATGTGATTTCCTCTGTTTGAAATCATGCTGTAACTGAAATGGGTCAGTACTTATGCCACTCAGCCTGTGAACAAACAGTAATGAATAACTAATTAATGCCATCTATAAAATATCCTTCACTTGGGTGCTTTGTTCTTCTACTGAAGAGCTGTAAGCCAGTTTTCAATATGCATAGGTCCTATAAAACACACATGCATGCACGCACACACACACACACACACACACACACACACACACACACACACACACACACACACACACACACACACACACACACACACACACAATCACTGGACAATAAGTAACTCCACATCACATACAAAATTAAGACTTGTACACTGCAGATGATAGAGATGTAAACTAGGCAGAGGAGAACCATAATGAAGAATCAAAGCACAAGTTGCAGTAACATGTTGTTAATATACAGAAGACACAACCACTCCTCAAAACACACTTGTCCCTGATTTACCGGGGTGTATTTCCTATTTCTCATCCACTCATCAAGATTTTTCATAGGTTCATAGGAAGATACTAGGCTATCTGCCCTAGGGCATTTATAAGCCTATCCAGAGTGTATTTGGCTTCCGCCTCCCTATTAGATTAGCCTACTGTGCCTCTGTAAAGTAGGTCACAGAAGGTACCCTTTTAAGATTAGTTTACTGTGCCTCTGTCTAGCAGGGACACAGAAGAGATCCCAGGGGTGAATTTGCAATTTCCCATTCACGTGTCCAGATTTCACCTGAAGAGGGTCAGCGAGGGGCTATGTCTAACATGAATTGGGATTCTATTCCAGAGTGAGGGGAGCCTCTGGGAAATGAATCTGTCCCTCCAGCATGTCCTATTTATTTTTGTGCTGAGGTTTAGGTCCCTGGAGCATGTAGCTCTAAGGGACTTGGATTTTTTTGAGGTGGAGCATGTCCATTAATTTTAGGTTTGACATGGCTTTGTACGTCAGGCATAGATCGCCTCAGAGTAGGCGGTAAGCAACTGAGTAGAGCTGGAGTTTCTTTAGTCGAGCTGCATAGGACATCTGTTTGTAGCCCATGATCCTCTTGGTGAGGTACTTTTGGGGTCTTTCCAGTTGCTGCAGGTGTCGGGTAAGGTACATCCCAAAAGGGGCACTGTATTCAATTATGGGCCTGATGAGTGACGAGTAGAGGGGCACAATGACCTCTTTTGATCTAGATGCGAACCCTTTTGTGATAAGGTGGGCTATATAGAAGGTCTTTCTAACCAGTTTGGCAACGTGAGTATCAAAGGAGAGATTACTATCTACGTTGGTCCCCAGATCTCTAATTACTTCTTCCGTACTTAATGGATTACCACCTTTCTTGAAGAGTGCTAATGAGGAACTTTGCTTGACATACATGGGTAGCTGGTTCCAGAGTATAGGAAGTCTCTGGGACAGGAATCTGTCCCTCCAGCATGTCCTGTTTATATAGGTATTGCTGATGTGGTGACAGTCCAAAATCAGCAAATTCTGGCTACACTTCTACATTTATGTTGTGAAGAAGTGGAAAGCTATGTTTCTCTGCCACTACCTTCCTGCAAATTCCTCTGTTCCTTCCCCTGTTGTCCTTCCCTCTGCTTGCCCCCCATTTCACCCCTTTCCTGTCAATCATATTTTCACAGATTTAGTCTGGTCACTAAAGAGAATCACACACAAAAACTTAACCAGAAATGACCTGCAAGAAAGCCTTCATTTTTTTTCCCGTCAACACTTGTACAGACTCTGGCATCACTCACCAATGATGAGTGACAATGAATGTCTGCTCATGTCCTATGGTAAAACTTGGTCAATTGTTGCCATCACACAAAGTAGTCTGGTTCTCCTCATGCAAAGGTGCAAACATGCTGCACTATTGGAATATAGGAAATCATTACTCTAACAGTTCTTTGACTATTGGATATAGCCAAGTGTAACATCCTCTGTGAAGTGTTAACAAAAATCAGTTGTCTGGAGATTCATATTTGACCATAGCATCAAGAGTTCAATCAAGACAGATGTCATATTATTTTTTACTATGATGCTGTACTTCTATGATATGTTTTAATAAACATATCTTACATTTTTTTCTGTTAAGAATTTGTCAACACATCCATGGCCATAAGGACCATAAGGAAGATTTAGTAAACCACCCTTATTCTACTCATGTGTTCATCAGTTTTTGCCTGTGCTACAGCTTCTTCATCACAACTGTCACTGATACAAAACATGACTGATTAATACTGAGTACACACCATAAAGATGTGCATTAATGACCCATAGCAGCACCCTTTCATATGTGTCTGTATGTCTGTCTCTCTCTCTTCACCACTTCCCTCTCACCTCTTTGTATTCTTGACTATTCATTAGGCTGAGGGATGTAAGTGTCATGTTATGGTATTTTCAGTCTGCAATTACTTTGCTGAAGAATAAAACCATCTTCCACTGAATGAATAGGTTATCACTGTCCCTTCAAAGGTGTGATTTTGACATATGTAAAGTATGACTTCCTTGCTGGAGTGCACGGGTAATGATTAAGTCTATAAACCTAGTTTTTCATCTTGACAATGTTCAAATCCAGCATTAAGTGAAACTCTTTTGCCTTTACTACCTGCATCTATAAGTGTGCTTCCTGTGAATGAATTGCCAATGTATCTGTCTAACCCCCTTCTGTTTGATTAGTTCTAGTCCTCAGCATTTGCCCAAGGACTGGCAATGAGCAACTGCAATATATGATGCTAAATGGCATTTCAGGTGTTATTGCATTGAGTGTTTGTCCTATAATGTGCTGTACACCCAGTTAACTTGTGATTTCCCTTGAAGCATGGCTCATATGAACTAAGTATAAAATATTATTTTAGTAGCTATTACACACACGCTTTGCCTAGGAAATATATTTATAATAGTAATTCCAAGGTATTCTTAAAGTCATGATAAATCTACTATAACAATCACATTCTGATACTCTTTGTAAAATGATCTGCATGCTGGAGTCAAACTCTGCTTTAACTTTGCTTTTTCATTTAATTCAGAGAGTTTACACCTTGTGCCACAGAGAATGGTATGTTGACAGGTTTATTTTATTGTCCAAAGTGCTGATGAACGTGCTTTGTTGATAAGATTTTTGTGCTGTAGAAGGCAAACTAAATTAAAGTTTATCACTTTTTCCTTCAGCATAGAACTATGCTTGCTCACAGTGTATCATCGTGCAAATGGGGAAGGCAAGTACAACACTCCATTTTTGATTTGAGCTTTGGAACTAACATGGAAGTGTATAATGCAACATGCAGAGCATATGTAAGCAGCATGTCAAGATAAAACAAATCTGTTGTAAATGTAACAGGAATCACAGCATTTACTCTGTGATTCTTATTTGTGCAAAGGTTGGCAGGGAGCACCACTGAATACCACAAAACACTGGTACTTCACAGTCCCAGTTCAACACATCAAAGTATAATCACGCATGTGCTAACACTTTGTCAATATCCACGCAAATACGTTTCTCAGCATTACACTCTAGGAAGAGATTTGGAAAAAAAATAAGTAACGCTACTAGATTATATTACTTCATTACATAGAAACAGTTTAATGTACTCATGTGAAATGCAGTGAACTGTGAGGTTAACTGAACACTTCCATTCTGGACAGTTGGGTCTGCATAGCAGCACTTACACAAATGATAAACAACATACAGCCTTGACGCACATAAATCATCATTTTTTATCCCTCCTGCATTGGAATATTAAGTATTGCTTGATATTGACAGTCCACATTGTCCATGCATGCACTAATATCAGTACCTTTCATTACGATTTACATACCATAATTATTACCTGATGATCCAGGAATGATTCATTGTCCATCCTCTGTTTTACAAGTGTATCTGTCTCATATAAACCAGACAGGCAGGTACACATCATTCTTAGTTCTACAGTATACATTAATGGCAGCACAGCTGACATAAGTCAGTAGCATGTATGTGTTACTGATCATAACATTGCACTTACTCCATCATATCAACAAATATGGATTTGCACAAAACCTTCAACATCACAGTATATTCTTTGAAACACAATGAGAAGCCAAAATTACCTGCACTGTACTGTCACAGTGTAAAAGTCAGACTTCTGCAGTGGTGTTTGCATTGAGTACTGTGTCCTCTGGATTGTGCTACTACATAGGTAGGGTGTTCTAATCTCACAGCAATAAACTTGTGTGTCTCTGTGCATGTAGAGTCGTATAAATGTGATCATACCCACTGCTGGCCTCAGTGGTAGAACTGTGTTAATTTTACACTGCAGGATGAGTCCACATCAATGCCTGATCCTGCTCCCAGTATCATCATCTTTGCAACACAATGCTGATGTCATCCTCTATAAAGTGCACTCTCACACTATAAAAGTCAGACTTCTGTCGTGGTGCATGCAGTAAGTATGTTGTCCTCTAGATTGCACAGTTAGACAGCTATGGAGTTCTAATCCCACAGTAGTCAATGTGTGTGTGTGTGTGTGTGTGTGTGTGTGTGTGTGTGTGTGTGTGTGTGTATGGAGTTGTGCAAATATGACCTTAACTACTGCTAGTCTCAACAAAGAGGTAGCCTGGAATTAATTTTACAATGCAGGGTGAGTCCACATCAATGCCAGACTTTTCTCCCAACATCATCTTCTCTGCAATATCACACTGATGGCATCCTCTATTAAGTGCACTCTCACACTATAGAAAAACACAATAGTGCAGTGGCACTTGTGTTAAGTACTGTGTTGTTTAGAGTGCGTAGCTAGATAGGTAGGGAGTTGTAATGTCACAGCAGTTAACTTGTGTGTGTATGTAGCTGTGTAAATATGAATTTAACTCAATAAGATAGTAGCCTGGCATACATTTTACAATGCAGAGTGAGTCCACATCAATGTCAGACACTTCTCCCAACATCATCTTCTCAGCAACACAATGCTGATGACATCCTCTATGAAGTGCACTATCATAGTATTAAAGTCAGACTTTTGTGCTGGCAATTGTGTTAAGTACTGTGGCCTTCAGATTACATAAATAGATAGGTAGGGGATCTAATCTCACAACAATCAACTTGTGTGTGTGTGTGTGTGTGTGTGTGTGTGTGTGTGTGTGTGTGTGTGTGTGTGTGTGTGTGTGTGTGTGTGTGATGGGTTCATTGCATCACTGCAGGATTAATTCAGCAGATGTGCTCCTTTGATTCCCATTAGTGAGAAACATTTACATGGTCAGATCAATCCTACATCTCTTTTTAACTTTGCTCACAAATGCGTCTGCAACACACTGATGATGTCATCATTTCAATAATTTCTCACACTACTAAAGTTAGGGCTCCTCTGTGGTGCATACATATAGCACACTTATATGTAGATTTTGTCAGTCGATAGGGAGTTCAGATAAAGCAGTGATACTTTCTAATTGTGTGCATATGAATGTAAATGGATGCTGTAGTGTGCTACAACTCTTAGTATTGACACCATTTAGAATACCACACAGCTGTAGAAGTAATTTCTGGCACACACAACTCCTTTGTATGACACAACTGATGTCATACATTTAAAGATGCAGTGTGGCTGATTAGCAATCAGATTTCTCCTGTGGCACATGTGCATAATACATTTGTTTGTAGATTGTTTCAGTACACAGGTAAAGTGTTCAACTACAGGAATGTCTGTGAGTGTGTGTTTCTATCTTTCACAGTGCAGAACAGGCTGAAAATACATATATGAGGTATATCTATACAGTGTGCTGTGCAACCACGTTTTACAGTAAACATGAAGGTAATACACAATGGTGATGTCATCAACTGAAATGTGGAGTGCCACAGTTGTCAAATAAATCTGTAGCTACACTTGTGTTTTAGCAAACCTTCATTAGCCTGTGATGTTAGCTATATAGTTCAAATCTGGACATCACTGCTTACAGTCATTGTACATGTTAACAGTGTTGTCACCGACATGAGCTATGTTCATATGTAGATGTTATTTCCCATTACAAGCATTTAAGCATTTATTCTACGTTCCTTTGAAAAGTTTGTATTGAAGACTGATGCTGTCATTTGAATAGATTTGTCTTTCCATCACAGCTGTAGTCCTCAGGACTGAGGACATGAGATGATGTAATATAAGTTGTTGCCTAAGTAAGATATTTGTTCCACTATGGGATTATATTCACATTGTAGATAATTGTTTTTCTACCATCACAATGACAACAGCACAACAGCAGGGGGCTACAGCTGAGTTTGGGTATACCTAGCATTAGGCAGCATTGTCTGACATATAGCAAGATTCTTGATAAGTAATTACAGGGACACACATTCCTTGAGTCATACACGTGATGTAATGCTTTCAAATAACTATATGTATGACAACTGGCAGTGCACTTATATCATGGCACTTTCATTGATCCCACTATGGTGTTGATTTTCTCATTGCTTATGCAAGTGTTCCAAACCAGCAATGAGTAACTGTAAGCATTTGTGCCCTTAACTGCTCTGCAGGAAAGACATCTCCCTCAATTATATTTATTTATTTATTTATTTACTTTTGTTTACCGGGATAGTCCAACTGGATACATATCCATTTTCAGTGGAGGCCCGGGGAGAAAAGCTCCAGTTATACAACATAATAAAATATAGAAAAACATTACATAGCATTTGAACATTACATTTTAAGCACTTAACATTTAAAAAACAGCATATTATGATATAGAAAGTAAAGCATCATTAGACAGTGACATAATATAGAGTACAAGTTCTTGAATTAACAGAAGTAGTAGTAAGACAGAAGGAAAAGGTTAATAGGATTGATGATTACAGGAGAAGGGAGTGTAGAGACTAAAGGGAGGGACTAGTAATAATCAATGAAAGTAGTAAAGATATAAGGTAGGGAGTAGAAAAAATGTTAGCATCAGGTATTTTGTAAAAGAAAAGAAAAGAAAAGATAGTCTGGGTTATTACAAGAACAATATCAGTGATTAGAGAGAAAGAGTTTAAGTTTGGTTTTAAATAATGGGAGAGAGGAGAGGGTGGTCAGATCATTTGGTAGTTGATTCCATATTTTACCCACTGTGTTTGAAAATAGAGATTTGCCTGCTAAGTTATTTGAGAAGGAAATGTGTATCAACATTTTGTTGGCTGAGCGCAGATTCTTCAGATTATTATAAGGTCTTATAAGGGTCGAGAGAATTGGGGTGTTACTAGGTTGGTAAAGGGCTTTGTGGGCAATTGTGAGTTTATTAAATTGTAATAGTAGTGGTAATTCAAGCCAGCCTAGCTGTTTTAGATTCTGACAATGATGGGTCCTAAAAGGAGAGTTGGTGGCAAATCTTGCAATATTATTGTATGATCTGGTCAGATTGTTAAGATTATGTTTGGAAAGATTTGTGTATATGGGGGAAGCGTATAACTGGGTAGAGATTAAGTGAGTTCTAGCTATAGTGATTCTAGTTGTTGGTGTCAGGAAGGGTTTAATGCGGTAGAGGGAACCAAGTCTTTTATTAGTAGATTTAATTGTAGAATTTATGTGATAATCAAACTTAAGTTGATTATCAGTAGTAATTCCTAGTAGTTTGGTAGTGGGGTCTGGAGAGATAATGGTACCATCTTCAGATGTAAGTGTGAAATGGAGAGGGGGTGATAGGTGAGATGGGTTGAAGAGCAGCAATTTAGTTTTTTTAGGGTTAAGGAGAAGACAGTGGTAAGAGAACCATTTTTCTATAGTAGAGAAGGCTTTTTGTGTGTGAGAATGAAGATCAGTTTGAGATGAGGCAGAGCAAATGATAGTGGAGTCATCAGCATATTGGATACAAATAGACTGCGGAATTGAGAGATGGAGGTCATTTATGAAGATGGAAAACAATAGTGGCCCTAAAATAGAGCCTTGTGGGACACCTAGAGAGGTAGGAAGAAGGTCAGAAAGATGGTTTTGCCAAAGAACGGCTTGTTTTCGGTTGTCCAGATAGGATGTGAACCAGTTCATGGTAGGATGTTCGAAGGAGAGGGACTTCAGTATGTAGAGGAGAAGTTGATGATTAACCATGTCAAAGGCTTTAGATAGATCCACGAAGAAAGCAGAGGATAAAATATTATTGTTACGATTATTGTTGATGCAGTTAGTAAAGGATAGTAAGGCTGTGGTGGTACTATGAAATGGCCGAAAGCCATGCTGACAGTTAGCCAGGAGCTGATGTTGAAGTAGATGGGTAATAAGTTGTTTATGGATACATTTCTCCATAATTTTGGCTAGTGGGGAGAGTAAAGCAATGGGATGGAAGTTAGAGAATTCAGTAGCATTTCCACCTTTGTGTGTATTGAGTATGTATTGTATGTATTGAGTGGCAGAGGACTCCCCCATCAATTTTAGTGGACAAAAATTATGGGCAAATAAAGTACAGCTGATTGACTTCACTTAGGTGAAGTTCAACACCTGTGATAACAATTCCACTGCGGCAAATGTCAGTAATGGCCATATTGTTATTTGAGGAGTTGTACACTTTGATATTCAGTTCTAGCATGGGGATTAATTTTGTGTGAAATGTACAGAAGTCACACAACAACCATCATATCACGTTAGTCTTATCCCTTGATACATGTGAACTTAGCTTTGGATTTCATGGCAGTAGACATTTGTTCTGCCAGTGACATGGTACGAGTGCAACTTTGGTACATGCATTGAGTCCTGTGGTGTACACTAGTGTACTCCAGTCCTTCAGTTGTTAGTTTACAGACATGTAGTGAAACCTTTCTTGACCACAGAACATTTATACAGGACTGATCACAACTGTGTTCACATGAGCATACTCATTTAACTGCTATCAGTCTGATGTGCTGATATGATATTTATTATCAGGAAGCCTTTCTTAATTAACACATTAATTTATTTTGTTTGTGACAATATCTATTGCTACTGCCTGCGACAGATGATGAAAATACACAGCTCTGGGGATACACTGCATCACAGTGTGGTGTTTGCATCTCTTCTTATCTGCCTGCACAATAACTGTGTCAGGCAGGAGTGCCTTAAGCAAGGATATTATGTTTGTCACATTCTGCTCCCACATTTATAACACCACAAACATATACATATGGGATGCATAACCATTGGAATACCGAAGTGTATAATTCCCCTTAAGGGTGATCCTCCTTATATATGTGTTAGACCTATTTCTGTGGTGTAGACAGTTAATACACATGGCAGTGTTAACATGGGTTCCTTGCAAAAAGAGATTGTGGCTTCTGAGCCATTTCTAGTTTTCAACATGTTATATTGACAAAAAGCATGCTGTGCACATATCCTATAGTGTGTAATTTCCTTGTGAACTGTCATCTCAACTCAACGTATTAATGACATTCATATGTCATGCAATTCCCTTCTGTCACAATGTTAATTTGTGTAACTGTCATATACTATTTTATCACATCTGCTTTTATTTACCTACAGAGATGACTAGCCCTGATGTAGAACATGGATACTTTTTAGGAATAAAAACCAACTGATAAAAACACTTGTAGGCAAACATCTACTATTTAGGGATGCTGCACAAATCTTAGGAACAGATAATATTTAGGTGAGTTGCTGACTTGACAAAAGCATGCCTCTTTCAGCTATAAATGAATTAAAAAATACAAGCAGGATCAAAGAGATTTTTAAACAAATATGAATATGTTGCTGATAGATATCTCTTTCCAGGAATGAGGCCCTCATACAGAGCTGTAATATAATCACAGATAGTATGAAAAGAAGTCTGCATATTAAATATAGCAGCAGAAAGTTAAAGCAATGAATCTGGGAAATGTCATACTTGGTTAAAGCATTTTAAAAGTTTTTACTGTTGTGCCTCAATAAACCTGATGTATAGAATATATGCCTTTACAATACCAGATATGGGATGGAAAGGAGTTGTTAATAATAGAGACCCCATGATGGCTAGGACAGGAAAAAAAAACAGGAATGTTGCTGACTTGACAAAAGCATGCCTCTTTCAGCTATAAATGAATTAAAAAATACAAGCAGGATCAAAGAGATTTTTAAACAAATATGAATATGTTGCTGATAGATATCTCTTTCCAGGAATGAGGCCCTCATACAGAGCTGTAATATAATCACAGATAGAATGAAAAGAAGTCTGCATATTAAATATAGCAGCAGAAAGTTAAAGCAATGAATCTGGGAAATGTCATACTTGGTTAAAGCATTTTAAAAGTTTTTACTGTTGTGCCTCAATAAACCTGATGTATAGAATATATGCCTTTACAATACCAGATATGGGATGGAAAGGAGTTGTTAATAATAGAGACCCCATGATGGCTAGGAGAGGAAAAAAAAACAGGAATGTTGTTATGGTGTTATGGTAAGATGTCCTACTTCTCACTGTTACAGTATTCTCTCCCTTCCCCCTCTCATACACAACTATACTATGCCCTTCTTGAGATACTGAAAAAGCTACAAGAAAGTATGGGAGGAGGAAGGTAGAGAAGACCACCAAACACAAACCCATTAAGGATGTCTCTGGAAATGACGTCCAACTTGTATTGTTTGTTAAAGGTGTGAAGAGAAGTCCAATTAGCAGGTTCCAAGATGGATCTAGTATCCAGACCCTTAAAAAAAGCACCATAAGAGGCCATTGCCCTGGTAGAATGAGCACAAACAGAAGAGGACAGCTGCCTGTCATAAAACGAATAGCAACATTAATTGCTTTAGAAATCCAGGAGAGAAGGTTTGCTTAGACAATGCCAAACCCAATTTCCTGGCATGAAAAGAACAAAAACGTTGCTGAGATTTCTTTATATGTTTTGTCTTATTCAAGTAATATCTGAGCTGTCTATGTAAATCCAAGTTGTATAGTAGCCTCTCACTAGAAGTCTGTGGAGAAGGAAAAAAAGAAAGGAAGATAACTAGACTGATTCAGGGACAGATCATTAACCACCTTGGGCAAATATGAATAACTGGTATGAAGAGATATCCTGTCCTTTTGAAAACACAAAAAAGGAGGAACCAACAAGAGTGCTTGACACCCAGAAACCCTCTTGGCAGAAGTAAGGGCCACCAACAATATAGTCTTACAAGTACAACGCTGCAGAGAAAAAGAAAACAGAAAGCTCAAAAGGAGACTGAATCATTTTTTTTAATTAAGATCCCAAGAAGGATAGAGGCTTTCTTGGAGGCCTGATATGAAGGATGGCTTTTAGAAATTGTTTAACTTCAAAACAAAAAGCCAAGGCAGGCAGAAATGGCTGACAAATGAACTTTAACAGAGGAATATGCCAAGCCAAAACTGAGCAACTTCTGCAAATAAGAAAGGACCATTGTGACACCCAGAGAAAAAGGATCCATGGCATGCCTGAGACACCAAATAGAAAATTGTTGCCTAAAAGGAATCTAAACCCTATCAACCAAAGTATCAGTTGAAGTGTGGAGAAATTAAGGTGAATTAGAGACCCCTTGACTCACGTGAGGAAAATCCATCCTGTGAGGTAACTTGAGATGATTGCTCCTGGCCAGCTGAGATAGAAGGAGGAACCAGTGCTGGCTGGGCAAAATGTGAGTCACCAGCAAGATTTTATGTGTGTTCCACATGATCCTGAGCTGGACCCTTGAAAGTAGAGGAAGAGAAGGACAGGAATACAAAAACTTCACCTTCTTATAAAAAGACATGACATCCACTGTACAAGCCAGAGGACTTGGCATTCTGGACCAGTTTGTTCAGAGGGGAGGCTAAAAGATCTACCTCAGGAGTACCTCACCACTGTACAATGGGCAGAAACACTTCCCTGTGAAGCATCCATTCATGAGGATGAGTCCATCCATTCATGAGGATGAGTCCTGGACCTGCTCAAACAGTCTGCCACTAGATTGTGCTCTGAAGTAATATAAACTGCCTGAAGAACCAGGTGATGGTGGACTGTAAAATCCCAAGTCTAAAAAACCAGTGTGCAGAGATGTTAACATTTTATGCCACCTTGCTTGCTGATGTATCACGTGACTGTAGTATTGTCTATAAAAGGGTTTAGAAGACCTGGAACCTAGCAGAATGAAAGTCCTGTAGAGCTTGGCATAGAGCCCTCAGTTTCTTTGCTGTTGATATGGGCTATCATTTTCTGATGGGTCTTTCAGATTGTTTGAGGAGGCTCTCCAACAGTGGTTGGAAGCAGCTGTCTACAGCTCCTGAGTATGGAAAGGAACCACAGAGGGCAGACCTGGATTTAGGGAAATCTGATGAATCTATCAGCAGAGCTTGAGCTTGAGACAAGGTAAGAGAGGGACTGGATACTCTAGAGGGTGTCAGTGCTGGAGCCAAGCCTTGAGATGCCACTGACATTTTCTCATGTGGAGCTTGGCAAAAGGAACCATGGGAATGGTGGATGCCATGTAACCCAGAACTTGAAGAAATTCCCTTGCATGAAGGACTATAAAAGGAGGAACAGACAGGACATAAACAATCAAAGAGAATACCTTTGTAGGTGGGAGACAAGCCAACATTGGGATGGTTTGAATCTTGCAAACCAAAATCACCTGGTCCTGTCAAGAAGTCAACACAGACTTTTTGAGATTGAGGATGGACTCCACACTGTGCAGAAGGAGCAAAGCAATGTGCAGATTTTGAAGCAGGAGCTGTTGAGAGGGGGCCTGAATTACAGGTCATCTAAAAAATGGAATATCTGAATTCTCTAAAGTCTGCAGAAGGCTACCACAGGGGCCAGACATTTGTTAAATACCTTTGGAGTTGTAGAAAGACCAAAAGTCAAAGCAGATAACTCGTAATGAGAGGAAGAAACAGAGAAGCATAAAACCTTCTTGGAGGGAGCATGAATAGGAATATGAAGGTACGCATCCTTCAAATCCATGTTATACTAGAAAAGCTGGAGGAAGCAAAGGAGGAAAATGTATCTGAATGATAACATCTTGAAGGAAGGACCCTTAAGAAAGGTGTTGGGAATGGATATGTCTAGGACTGACATCTACTCACTTCCCTCCTGGAAACCAGAAATACCCTGGAATAAAAAAACTGTTTCCTGCTGAGACAAGGGGATAAGTTGGATGGTTTCCTGCTCCATGTTGTACCACAGAACCAAAGGAAAACTAGGAAGCTGGCAAGTAGGAAGCTGAAGAAGAAGGAACATGGAGGAAGAGACCCCCAAGCTATAAAATAATGGTGTTGCATGATGGAGAGAACCCAGGCATCTGTGGTTATCTGTTGCCAAACAGGAAAGGAAAGGGTTAGCTTTAGGGACAGTGGAATATGACAGAGGGGAAGGGGAGACTTGATGCCCGGTAGAGGCAGATTTGTCAGGAAATGGTTTCTGGCCTGTAGAAGTCTGAGTTGGTTTGTATGGGAAAATCTGCTTAGTAACCCTCTTGCTTCTAGCAGTTTATATAGGCTGCCTAAGGACAAAAGAAAATTTAGAGGGACAGTTCCGCTGGAACTTACATACAGGTTAAATGAAAATTTGCTTCAGGTCTTAAATAACCTTGCCCTTATCATGAAGGGTTTTAAATAATTCTACAGCAGCAGTACCAAAATGATTCTGGCCGTCACCGTCTAAGGGAGAATCTAAAATTACAGTCTTGTTTTCCTCAAGTTAGGCTTAAAGGCACAACCAAGAGTATCTCCTCATGATAGATGGCTTCCGAGTATCTTAGGGACAAATGCCTTGACAAATATCACACTGACTATCGTCGTGCACAGCACCCAAACAAAAAAGGCACTTCTCCTGTCTATCTATATGGGAAATCTGCCTCCTATACTAACATTTTCCCTTCCTGGGTGGCATGAAAACAAACTACAAGGAGGAAAAAAGAAAGGAAGGAACTTCAACAGGGATCTTATCTTTAGAAGTCTCACTAGATGAACCAGCTTGGTGAATGGTAAACAAACCAAACTCAGAGGCAGCAAAGAAGTTCTGAGAATAAGGTGCCTGTACATACGTCTGACGTACAATGCCTGGAAGGTGTAAAGGCTTTGGTATACTGGCCGGACATTGGGCTATCCTCAGCATGATATCCCAAGAGTAAAGAATACTGCAACAGTGATAACTAAGGATATCTTACTGAAATCCCCTGTATAATATAACCAACTTAGGGTAAAGCACCATCTTAACCATGAGTAATCTTAGCTCAAAAAGGAGATGCCAAGGCAACCATTCATTGATACTGTTATTGATAGTTTGCTGAAAAATACACACATTGATATCTTTGACAAGAGTAGGGGAAGGCACTACTTCTTCTTCTTCTTTCGGCTTTTCCCGGTTAGGGGTTGCCACAGCAGATCACCTGTCCGCTCATGATTGGCAGTGGAGTTTTACAGTGTTGAGTTGCCAGCCTGGCACCCAACCTTCCACAGAAGGTGCACACATGCACACACTCACACCTAGGGCCAATTTAGAGTGTCCAGTCCACTTACAGCATGTCTTTGGGATGTGGGAGGAAAACGGAGCACCCGGAGGAAACCCATGCGACCACAGGGAGGACATGTAGACTTCGCACAGAAGGCACTCCAGCTGAGGATTGAACCGAAGAACCTCTTGCTGTGAGGCGACAATGCTAACCACTGCACCACCGTGGCCGCCCTTAGGGGAAGGCACTACAAAGATGTCTAAACACTTGATATAGGGAGGAGTTAAGATAAAAGTAAATTTATTATGAAGTTCATCCAAAAACTGGGGGACATTTAAAAAACAAACTGACCTTATAATCCATCACTGGTTGTCAGTCCTACAGTATATGCCATCATAATGGTAGGTCTGATCCAGTGCATTTAGGAGATCATCTGCAGGCATTACCAAACTGCCAAAATGCAGGCTAATACTAGTACATCCTGATGACATCTTTAGCTTGTGTCTCAGTGTAGCTGTCTACTGTTCTACATCCAATATAAATAAAGGGTGTGCAAGAAGGAAACCCTGCCTAACCCTTCTGAAAATGTAAAAAGGCTACAAGTAACAGGGCCCAACTCGTACTATAGTTGTAGTGTCAACATACAAATGTTGCAACATGCATAAAAAAGGAAGATAACTAAGGGAAGATCCATGGCTGCTTAAAATGAAAACCCATTTCAAGCCTTTGCATGGCTTTATGTATTTTTGTGCTAGCCACATCTCCCCTTAACAAACCCTCTTGATCGGGATGAAACAGAACAGGGAACTGGGAGGCTATCTGTACAGTCCAAACTGCCATATAAATCATACAGTTATCATTCTGTAAAGATATACATTTATACATCTCTGGTCTAGAAGGACAGACTGCTTCCAAGAAGGGAATTAAAAACCAATTGACATGACTACTTGACCTATCTTCTATAACATCCCTAAAGCAGGGGCAGGAAGATCCTTATAGATTTCCAGTAGAAGTCCATCATAGGCTATGGCTTTATTAAATATAGCATTGATAGGGAGTAATGATTTCTTTTTCTTTTACAGTAGGAGCACCCATAGCAGCACTAATCTCCTCTGTTAAAACTGACATCTTTGAATAATGAAGCTTCCTACTTTGAGTTTATAGCATCAGGGATATGTATAAATCTCCTGGTAATACACCCTATGCCTGACCACTATTTCAGCTATAGGTAAAGGTCAGCTATTTATAAGCACACTCAAAATTGTATGAGAGCCATCTTAATGATGGATATAGCAAAATAATCTTGTTGAGTCTCAAGCAGGAATAAGGTTGAATTCAGGATCAGTAACAGTTGAATTCAGGATCAGTAACGGTTGAATTCAGGATCAGTAATGGTAGGAAGTTTCTCGTTATGCTTAAGTCCATGATACAAAAGCAGTAGCATTAATTGTTCTGTCCCTCTTAGAGTGATTAGTAATCAATTCCATGCTGAGAGAGAAGTCTGTAAAGGCATCTTCAAGTTGATGAAAAACCTGCACACCTTCTGGAGGAAAAGTTCTCAGGTGCATAGGGTAGGGTGTAGCATTTTTTTTATTTCTTTGTTCCTCAAGACTTAAATACATGGCAACCATGCCTTTCACTGTTCTGTGAACAACTCTGAATAATCACTCACAATCACATAACTTATCTTATGACTGAGGCATTAGATATCTTTTTAGTCTGAAGTTACTGAAGACCTTTCTCTTTTGTTGGTGTAAAAGAAATCGAGCTGACAGGTATAGTCTGAGCGCCAGAGATAATAGTGGTGCAAGGGATATATGAGCCCTTTCCAGCATTAATTTACCAGCAGGATGTAGGCCTAATGTAGTTGGTATCCAAGTTTGCAAAATTCTCAAAATTTCTTTTTGTTCAGCCCATCTTTGCAAATCCAGAATACAAAGGTAATTGCACATTCTTGTATTTTCTTTATTCTTACGTTCTTGTGTAGAAACTGAACAAAGTCCAAAAAAAATAGTTGATGTTCAGCTTCTTGTAATTGTAGAGCTAACTCCAGGGATACTGTTTCATGCCTGCATGTATGATTGGTAACACCTGAAACCAGAGATTTTATTTATTAAACTTACATTTGAAAAGCTTCTTGAAAATTATTCATGGATAAGGTTAGCTGCTGAATCACCTCAGTTAATTGAGTTAACTCTCGGCTTATTTTCATGGATAAGGTTAGCTGCTGAATCACTTCAGTTAATTGAGTTAACTCTCGGATTGTTTTCATGGGTAAGGTTAGCTGCTGAATCACTTCAGTTAATTGAGTTAACTCTTGGCTTGTTTTCATGGATAAGGTTAGCTGCTGAATCACCTCAGTTAATTGAGTTAGGTCTCAGCTTGTTTTCATGGATAAGGTTAGCTGCTGAATCACCTCAGTTAATTGAGTTAACTCTCGGCTTGTTTTCATGGATAAGGTTAGCTGCTGAATCACCTCAGTTAATTGAGTTAACTCTCGGCTTGTTTTCATGGATAAGGTTAGCTGCTGAATCACTTCAGTTAATTGAGTTAACTCTCGGCTTGTTTTCATGGATAAGGTTAGCTGCTGAATCACCTCAGTTAATTGAGTTAAATCTCGGATTGTTTTCATGGGTAAGGTTAGCTGCTGAATCACCTCAGTTAATTGAGTTAACTCTCGGATTGTTTTCATGGGTAAGGTTAGCTGCTGAATCACCTCAGTTAATTGAGTTAACTCTCGGCTTGTTTTCATGGATAAGGTTAGCTGCTGAATCACTTCAGTTAATTGAGTTAACTCTCGGCTTGCTTTCATGGATAAGGTTAGCTGCTGAATCACTTCAGTTAATTGAGTTAACTCTCGGCTTGTTTTCATGGATAAGGTTAGCTGCTGAATCACCTCAGTTAATTGAGTTAACTCTCGGCTTGTTTTCATGGGTAAGGTTAGCTGCTGAATCACCTCAGTTAATTGAGTTAACTCTCGGCTTGTTTTCATGGATAAGGTTAGCTGCTGAATCACTTCAGTTAATTGAGTTAACTCTCGGCTTGTTTTCATGGGTAAGGTTAGCTGCTGAATCGCCTCAGTTAATTGAGTTAACTCTCGGCTTGTTTTCATGGGTAAGGTTAGCTGCTGAATCGCCTCAGTTAATTGAGTTAACTCTCGGCTTGTTTTCATGGATAAGGTTAGCTGCTGAATCACTTCAGTTAATTGAGTTAACTCTCGGATTGTTTTCATGGATAAGGTTAGCTGCTGAATCACTTCAGTTAATTGAGTTAACTCTCGGATTGTTTTCATGGGTAAGGTTAGCTGCTGAATCACCTCAGTTAATTGAGTTAACTCTCGGATTGTTTTCATGGGTAAGGTTAGCTGCTGAATCACCTCAGTTAATTGAGTTAACTCTCGGCTTGTTTTCATGGATAAGGTTAGCTGCTGAATCACTTCAGTTAATTGAGTTAACTCTCGGCTTGTTTTCATGGATAAGGTTAGCTGCTGAATCACCTCAGTTAATTGAGTTAACTCTCGGCTTATTTTCATGGATAAGGTTAGCTGCTGAATCACTTCAGTTAATTGAGTTAACTCTCGGATTGTTTTCATGGGTAAGGTTAGCTGCTGAATCACTTCAGTTAATTGAGTTAACTCTTGGCTTGTTTTCATGGATAAGGTTAGCTGCTGAATCACCTCAGTTAATTGAGTTAGGTCTCAGCTTGTTTTCATGGATAAGGTTAGCTGCTGAATCACCTCAGTTAATTGAGTTAACTCTTGGCTTGTTTTCATGGATAAGGTTAGCTGCTGAATCACCTCAGTTAATTGAGTTAACTCTCGGCTTGTTTTCATGGATAAGGTTAGCTGCTGAATCACCTCAGTTAATTGAGTTAACTCTCGGCTTGTTTTCATGGATAAGGTTAGCTGCTGAATCACTTCAGTTAATTGAGTTAACTCTCGGCTTGTTTTCATGGATAAGGTTAGCTGCTGAATCACTTCAGTTAATTGAGTTAACTCTCGGATTGTTTTCATGGATAAGGTTAGCTGCTGAATCACTTCAGTTAACTTAACTCTCGGCTTGCTTTCATGGATAAGGTTAGCTGCTGAATCACTTCAGTTAATTGAGTTAACTCTCGGCTTGTTTTCATGGATAAGGTTAGCTGCTGAATCACCTCAGTTAATTGAGTTAACTCTCGGCTTGTTTTCATGGGTAAGGTTAGCTGCTGAATCACCTCAGTTAATTGAGTTAACTCTCGGCTTGTTTTCATGGATAAGGTTAGCTGCTGAATCACTTCAGTTAATTGAGTTAACTCTCGGCTTGTTTTCATGGATAAGGTTAGCTGCTGAATCACCTCAGTTAATTGAGTTAACTCTCGGCTTGTTTTCATGGGTAAGGTTAGCTGCTGAATCGCCTCAGTTAATTGAGTTAACTCTCGGCTTGTTTTCATGGATAAGGTTAGCTGCTGAATCACTTCAGTTAATTGAGTTAACTCTCGGATTGTTTTCATGGATAAGGTTAGCTGCTGAATCACTTCAGTTAATTGAGTTAACTCTCGGATTGTTTTCATGGGTAAGGTTAGCTGCTGAATCACCTCAGTTAATTGAGTTAACTCTCGGATTGTTTTCATGGGTAAGGTTAGCTGCTGAATCACCTCAGTTAATTGAGTTAACTCTCGGCTTGTTTTCATGGATAAGGTTAGCTGCTGAATCACCTCAGTTAATTGAGTTAGCTCTTGGCTTGTTTTCATGGATAAGGTTAGCTGCTGAATCACCTCAGTTAATTGAGTTAGCTCTTGGCTTGTTTTCATGGATAAGGTTAGCTGCTGAATCACCTCATTTAATCGAGTTAACTCTCGGCTTGTTTTCATGGGTAAGGTTAGCTGCTGAATCACTTCAGTTAATTGAGTTAACTCTCGGCTTGTTTTCATGGATAAGGTTAGCTGCTGAATCACCTCAGTTAATTGAGTTAACTCTCTGCTTGTTTTCATGGGTAAGGTTAGCTGCTGAATCACCTCAGTTAATTGAGTTAACTCTCGGATTGTTTTCATGGGTAAGGTTAGCTGCTGAATCACTTCAGTTAATTGAGTTAACTCTCGGCTTGTTTTCATGGATAAGGTTAGCTGCTGAATCACCTCACTTAATTGAGTTAACTCTAGGCTTGAAGTTGCTGCTGTTTGCTGACAAGAAGACATTAACAACAAGACTTCACCCCCCAAGTGTCTCTCCTTCTCAGGGCTGTGCCATCTCCACAGGTGTGAGAGCATTAGCTGAATCTGTCCAGAGTGTATCCAAGTTCAGTTTTTGGCACTGCATAACCCTTTTGGTGGAAAAATGAAGTGAAGTGACACCATGGAAGAATTATCATGTTCACTAAAATGATGTAGTAATAGCTAAAAAGGGGGCAACATAATAAATCAAACCCCTTGCACTTCACCGCAAACTACTCACATATTGAAGTGGAAACCCTAAGTCCAACACAGAATTGTCAAAGCATGCTGAATAAGGGGGTCTGAAGCCCAAGCATGCCACTAGCAAATGGACATGGCTTGTATAAGTGAGATTCAGAGATATAAGTTAAAGTTATAGTAAACCTAAGACTACTTAAAACTGATACAGCTTTACTCGAGCAAGATTCTTCAGTGGTCACAGTGCACATAATTTACAGCAACAGTGGACGTCAGAGGAAATACTGTGTTGATTTCAAAGGGGTAGCTACATAATCAATTTGCCCCCAATATCCTCTAATTAATTATTCTAACTCTGTGGTTGCATGGAAAATTTCTCTTACCAAAGCCAATGCTATAATTATTTGTCTGTGTGGGGGGGAGGGGACAAAAAGCACACCTGCAAAAACACTTACTGACACTGGCATTTGTATTCCATTTTTCTGCAGTTTTATATTGCACTTTGTGATTAACTGAAATTTGACCAACGGTATACAATGTGTTACAACTCTAATAAGTAAGTTACAAGTAAATGAAATAGTCTCATACACCAAAAGGCAGACATTTAGACATGTTTTTTAATTAGACCTTTACCTGCAGTACTTCCTTCTAATACAGTATATCTGGCAAGAGGGTACTTTTAAATTACTGTCAGGCTAAAATCTTTTTCATTACGTAAAGGCTTAGACCTTGGATCTTTTGTAATAATTCCTTTTTTTAAAACAAATAAAAGTCGTGTTTATAAACAAGGTATAGTTTCTGACATTTTTCCTTACTTAAATGGAAAAATCAAAAGCAGATATGAAACTAAATGTAAGCGGAAATGTGTTTGGTCACTTATTGCATGCTCCTGAGATCCAGTGAGTTCTAACAGCATCTTATAATGTGCCACAACCATAACACAAGTCTTTAAAAGACAAGTTACTTAAACACAGCATAAAAACTTCCTCTTTTCTCAGTAAGTGGTAACAACAAACATATACACAATAGGGCCACATGAGGAAATTCTCTCCTACACACAAATAGAACAACAAGATAAAGCAAGAAAGTCCATTTTCATACTTGAATCATTAACGATCCCCTTAACTATCTGTGCGTTACCTCACTGCATGACAGGGCAGAATATTCCAGCTGTGCTGGCTGACACTTGCTTCAAACATAATTTATACATTCAACACAAGAAGCTATAATTTGCCTTTCCCTGGAGCTGTCTGCAGACTACAAACTCTTTTTAAACCACAGGATTCTCAAGAAAGTAAAGACAGTCATCAATGATGTAACTTCTATCAGCTTTTAAACCAAGCAGCATTTGAAATATCTTAAGTAATTTTTTCTGTGGTAGCACCTGACCTGTAGTCACTAATCGTGGCATAAAGTATGAAAAATGTAGAGAAGCTTGATAGTGATAATAAAATTGCTAGTGGATGCTTATGTTTACTGTTTTATGGCTAAGCTTCAGGGAACAGTAAATGGTGGCTCTTAGCTGCTTTACACCCATTCATTTCAATAAGGAAAGCGATTTCCCTAAAGGAGCAGACTAGCTGCACAGTTCAGTGCTATGCAACTCCATTTGAATCAATGGAACACCTACCCACAGTTAATACTATGCATTAGGTGATTCAGTGACATTCACAGGAGGGCTTTAATGGGATTCATAGCAATGATAATTAGGTATTTATATGAATTCATAGCTGAGCAGCATACCTCTCAACTATCCACATTTTAGCCTCACATTTTGGGCCTGTTCCTCATAAAATATATGTTTTTCTGACAAATCACTGAGAACTGATGTCACTAACATGCATTTGATTTTAGACTTCATATCCTTCAGAAAATAAATGCTAACACAAATTCTGTCATTTTAACAACTTTCAAAATTTATAAGCTCAATATTTAAAATCTTTCTCCATTTTTTACCTTTGTCCCTTCCCCTCATTATTTTATGCTTTGTCCAGATTTCTTGACTACAAGGTTGAGAGGTATGCTGAGCAGTTTAATTCTGGCAAACTGAGCAGAACACACTGCTAACCCGAGAACATTTATGAAGATCACTCTAGTTTTGTTGTCTGTTATCCCAAAAATACATCTTTTACAAAGGTACTTGGGATTCATGGGATTCAAAAAAAATGATAAACTAGTGCCATGAGTCCAGAGTGTCTTATATGTTGTGTAAAATTCAAGAAGGGGATATTCAAGTCATAAAAGGCGCAGCTTATTGTGTGCTGCTTAACTCAAAGCATGAAAGATGTTTGCTTTGTCATTCCATAAAACAAGACAAAGTTTAATGAAATAATGATGAGCATTCATTTATGCTATGGAAACTGATACTCACACTTTAAAAAAAAAGGAAACTGTATTATGTTGTAGCCAGCTGCTTGCCACTATATTAGGGAAAACAGCAAACTGTCTGAAGCCAGAGATTAAAAGCAGCCCTTCCCATTCAGTAGTATAGTATACCTGCACAACAGGAGAGAAGGTTCTATGTTGTTTCAGAATGTTATGTCACCTACATCTACTGTATTCTGGATTGATCCACCTGAATGTCCAGACCTCAGAAAGTCGCCAAAGGTTTATTTTTTGTTTATTTTTTTTTTTTTTATAGATTTTTTTTTCATAGATAGTCTGACTTGTCCAAGCCCCATTTCAGTACAGACTTTGGGAGCGTACCTCTCAACCTCTTAGCACAAGAAATTTGGACAAATCCATAAATAATGGGGGGACAAAGGCACAAAAAATAGCCATAATTTTTAAATATTGCTGTCATAAACTTAGAAATGTGGTTGAATAACAAGTTTTGTTTTAGAATGAATTTTCATAAGGGTATGAAATCTTAAATTCAAATGTCTGCCACTGTCTTCTAATTAAAATCCTCATTGATTTGCCAGAAAAACAACAATTTTATGATGAACAGGCCAAAGATATGAGGTAAACATCTGGACAACTGAGAGGTATGCTTGGAAGAAAAGCTCCATAAACAGGATAGTTACTAAGTGTATTGCACCATATACATATTCCATGACAACCTGGTGCATTGTCAGTCATTCTGTTTATCAGAAACTGAATTTAACATTGGTTGAACAGATATATTTCAAAAAAATGAGATTGCAGACTTCACCTCATGTTAGACTTCAGGTTAATAATATAGAAGAAACAGAGGTGGGGTGCAAAGCCCCATATAGTGCTACATATGACAAACGTGGTAGTATGACATTTAGTGATACCGGCAATCTTATGTGAAGTCAGAGAACTGACAGCTAATAATGTGCTAATTGTATTACTACAAAGTAGATAAGAAGCACATTCACACATTACTCAGTTTCTTCATTGTAAAGCACTTCTTCTTTTAGTGTAGTGCTGAAAGATCTTTATCCTAGTTATCAGCATGTTTAAATATAACACTGAGTGTCTGTGATCTAATCTACACACAGTTATTTTATAACGCATATTTTGGATGTGGGAGTTACCACCAAATCTTGCATACATCTAGCTTAATGATGACAATGTGTAGGATTTTGGAAATGAGTACATCTACTGTACATGTTGAGAACGATTTTAAAATTGTATGGGTTGGGTTGTGGGAGATGGTACCTTTTATACTCTGTTACTGTTTGATACTGAAAAAGAGACCTACTTCACTATAAAGGATGTAACAAAAACAGTAAAGGACAGTTTCCATGATTTCAGACTCTCTCAGAGAATATGCCAAGTAATGGGAGGGAGGTTGGAGGGGTTTATCTAGCTATAGTCCTAATAGGGACCTGTCAACAAGTCAGGAGAGAGGGATTAGATATAAATGACTTACATGGTTTCCTACAGCATGAAACTGAGAGATACACAGAGGTTTTAATTACTTGTAATATACTTATATATAATATACTTGCAAAGAGAAATATGAACAAGGTGAATGGAGAGATGGATGGTATAACCTAGATACCAGTATTACCTTACAGAACAGCTTGGAAGGGGGTCCACTTTAGACAAATATTACACCAGGGTAAAACTGGGAGGAAGTTAACTTTAGACATGAACAGTATGTCATGCTATTATGATAAGAAGTAGATGGACTGGAGCTTATGCTATACCCAGACATTATATCCTACAATTAGAATAGGATAAAATTGAAATAGCGCTACCATTGACATGAACACAAGCATATAGTATTACATGATGGGAGGCAAGTGGAATAAAGTCTACCCTACAAACAAGCAAATCTTGTAACAACGTCAGGGACAGGAGGAGGCATTCATTACAGATATTGTTGTTAATGCTTTATTAAGCAGAGTGGGGAGGTCATGGTGTAGGGGACAAGATAAAAAAGGATGAAGGGAGTGCACTCTAAACACAACTATTATCTCAGATGCAGACATACAAGGAACCACAGGAGAAAGAATATACTATGCTTAAAAGCATGGTCTTGTGCTCCCCATTGGGATAAAGTATTAACTGGAGTCCCACAAGGTTCAGTCTTAGGCCCACTGCTCTTTACAGTCTTTACCGACAATCTGCACACTACCACCAACCTGGCTACTACTATTCAATATGCAGATGATTCAGTGCTAATATTTGCTGCTCCCTCTTTGTCTCAGTTACAAGAAAAAAAAAAACAAAAAAACTTTCACAGAAATATAATCCTACCTCTCTAGCCAACAACTTATATTGAATCCCAAGAAAAACTAAACTCACACCAGCGCCCTTTGTTATCTTCTCAGCTGATAACACCAGCATT
This sequence comes from Protopterus annectens, assembly GCF_019279795.1. Taxonomy (NCBI): domain Eukaryota; kingdom Metazoa; phylum Chordata; order Ceratodontiformes; family Protopteridae; genus Protopterus; species Protopterus annectens. Next base: position 545,691,631 of record NC_056748.1, on the reverse strand, counting down.
GATCCAATATTTATTTCTTTATTTTACATTTGTTAACCGGATAGAGTCTGGCTGGGCAAGTAGCCCATTTTCAGCGGAGACCCGGGGAGATAAGCTCCATAACAATAGTGCAAAAAGATTACAAAAAATTTTAAAAGATTTACAAACAATATACAAAAAAGTTTGACAATTGCCAACAATTACAATTCACAAAAAGGTGAATGTAAACCAGAAAATATTACATTTCTTAAGTCTTATTACAGACAGTAATATGAAACTCATTAGATATATAACTAAAAACCATTGCGGCATTTTCATTTGGAAGAAGTAAGACAAGAAGATAGCAGAATAGAAAACATTTGATTGAAGGCATGAGAAACTAGTCAGGAGTATTACAGTAGCATAGCCATTGTTGAGTAAGGTATTCCTTTAGGAGTTTTTTGAAGCTATGATGATCTGTGTTTTTTAAGATATTCTGGGGTAATAGGTTCCACTGTTTGGCTACCTTAAAGGAGAAGAGACAGTCACCAAAGTAATTATGAGACTTTGTAACCTTGAGTATAAGTTTATCGGATGATCTAAGGGTCCTGGGGTTGGTATTTAGTTGCACTAGGTTGGAGAATGCAGGGCAGTTTTCAGGTTTGTGGATAATACAGTGGGCAGTGGTGAGCTGATCGAGCGATAACAGATTGGGAAATTCAAGCCAGTGTAGTTTTTGAAGAGCAAGGTAATGATGAGTCCTGTTGGGTATATTAGCAGCAAATGTTGCTATTTTTTCATAGCAGGAATCAAGTAGCTGTAAATCAGACTTGTGCAGGTTAGTGAAAAGTTGAGAACATTAGAGAAGAGTGGATAGGAGGTGGGATCTGGCTGTGTCTAGTCTGGCATTTTGAGTAAGGTAAGGTTTGGCCCTATATAAAACACCAAGTTTGATGTGAACTGTGAATTTTCTTTATTGTGAGTGATAGGTGTTTATTGAATGTTAGGTTGTTCATACAAAACTTCTAGGTGTCACTATTGATAGTACCCTTAAATTTGATAAGCATATCTCCGAAGTTATCAAGAAGACCCATATCAAACTTGGTACTCTCTACAGGTCCAAACAACTCCTTATCCATCCCACTAGACTGGCTATTGCTAGAACTCATCTTCTCTCCACCCTGTTATATGCCTCACCAATCTTTACTAACCTGAGAAAATCTGACCTAGCTAAGCTGAAGGCATGCTACAATAAAATAGCCAAATTTTCTACAAATTCCCCACACAGGTCACACCACTGTTCAGTGCTCCCCCAACTCAACTGGCACCCAATCTTCTGCATTTCCATCAAATATCCACTCCCCACAACATCATTACTAATCCAGGAAAATGTCCTGCACTGTAAAACTTTATCCAACCATACTCTAACCTCGTAACACTAAGAACAACAGATAAATCACTTCTTTCAGTCTTTAAATCTTATAACAGCTTTGGAGAAGCTCCCTAGTCTAATTACATTTCTAAAGTCTGGACCGCCATCCCTCAAAACATCCTTAACACTACCAACCCCTCTATGTTCAAACAACCTTTTAGGACCCACCTAAACAACAACTGAAAGTGCTATTATACTGCCCTCGGCTAGAATACACCAACACAGTACACCCAGAAATCACTCTTTCTCCCTGTATGGCTGTCACCTTGCACCTGCTCTCATATGTAGTCATATTAGCAGCAGTTTTACCTGAATGTATGTATTAGTTGTAAATTCAGACTGTAATATAATTATATAATTCTCACCTTCACTAGACTGTAACAGTCACTACATGTAAATATAATTTTGTACAATTTTTAAACAGCTCCTGCCTACTCTTTAGATTGCAATAGTTTTATTTCATGTAACAAATGTGTGCTTATGTACTGTCTTATCTGTCTCACAATGTATTTCACTTTTGTACTTTACCGTTTGTATTTTTTTGTGGAGCTTTTCTTCCTGGGCCTCCGCTGAAAACGGCTATCAACCCAGTCGAACTATCCCGGTAAACAAATGTAAAATAAAATACAATAAAAATAAAATAAACAGAGGTCTCAGACGTTATGTTTCCAATGCCAGAATGCTATGCAGAGGACTTGCATACTGCTGACGTGACACTATAGTTTCAGAGCTTTATGATCACCAGAGTCAGTCAGAATGCATTGTGGATGGTTATGGTATGCCATCAGGGACAATTCTTTTTGTTATTCTTTACTTCTGTGGCATGTAATATTTGATATACTCATTGGTTGATTTGGACCATCTAGTACAAAACTGGATTCCTTAGGAGCCTCAGACAATGGCTGTGTATTAAGCATAGGCCCACACAGTGATTCTTGTACTAAACCTGAAGTATATAATGTTAAATAGCTTTACAACTAGAAGAGTGTCCTGAATTTTTGCTTTAGATATAACCTCAAGGAAATGTAAACTGCCACGGATTGTAATCCCTGATTTTTTTTTTTTGGGGGGGGGGGCTAGTGAAGGATTGGCTTTTTACCACATTAATATACAGGAATGGCTTAGGCTTTTAACAGCAGTTTCACTGTGCATCCATTTCAAAACAGAGACTGCTTTTAAACATTTGTAGAAAAAATACTCTTTCAAACAATGAATGTCAAAAATTTCCATCTGTTGCTTTTGAAGAAAGTTTAGGTGTTTTGTATGAAATCACTTTTTCTTTCAAAACAGATTTCTGTCCTTTCAGTTTTATTTTCTGTCTGAAAACAAAATCAGAGGATTTAGACAGTTCTGTAATAAACAACAGTGTGACAATGCACAACTGCATAAAAAGCAGATTCCTCACATGCGACAACTGCAGTTAGGGTTCTGCACTTGCCCCAAAGTACAGTGACTTCATAGCAGAACATGATAAGATTAGGGTGCAAAGTCACCTGCATGGGTGTTATGGAGAGCTTGCCCCTCTAAAAAAATAGTGTGGTGTGTGTTAATCAAAAGTCATCTAGAACGTTTTGTTTTATTTTGGGTGATTTTAGATTATATGGCTTTGACAAACTTTCCAAGCT
>NC_056748.1:545673616-545686116 GCF_019279795.1 Protopterus annectens | reverse complement strand
TTTTAAGGGTTTTGGGGAGGGTTTGTGAGTGTGTTGGGGAGTTTTAGTTGTGGGTTAGGTTAGGTAGGTAAGAGTGTGAGTGTGTCAGTGTTGAGAGTGCTGATGTTTGTATGTATGTGATGTGTGTTTGTGCAAGGGGGGGTTTAGAATTTTTGGTGGTGAGTTTTCTGTCTTTTGGTGTTTAGTGTGACCTCGGAGTTAGTATATATAAGTGGTGGGGGTGTGGGGGGTGCAGGCCCCTATTTATAGGAAGGGTAGGTGTGTTTGTTTGTTTGTTATGTTGGTGCGTGTTGTTTTGCTTTGTTGCAGTGTCGGGCGGTAGCTGTTATTTGTGTTTGCATGTGTGGTGTATTGTTTTGTTTACATTTGCGGTTTTGAGTTTCGCTGTTTTGGTTTAGACTTGAGATATTGAAATTCGATATTTCAGTATTTTGAGATTATAAAGTGAATCTCTCTCTCTCTCCATCTTTACATATATATATATATATATATATATATATATATATATATATATACATATACACATATACTGAATACTAGTAATGTGACCAACCCCCCCCCCCCCAAACTTTCCCAAGACTGATACATTTCTCTCAAACTAAAAGGGTGAACAACCCCTGTTCTAGAACATCTGCACACATCCTTAATGGAGTTGATAAAGGACAAGGGCTGTACACTTTGTTCAGTTTGACAAACAAATGATAATATGTGGTTGTGGGTTCAGCTGGTTTGGTTAAAATAGCTCCTGTATTCTGAGACAGATCAATGGCCGTAACATATGTTTGCACTTAACTCCCAGTTATTTGTAAACTACAAATATAAGCATGACTTTTTGCACACTTATATACGTATATGCATATATGCATACATACAGTCTACATTTGTTTGGTAAAAAAAAAATGAATGTTGATATCAAAAAGGTAAAACACATTACCTTGAAAATGGAAATGTCAGTGTGCTACTACACATGCACCAAGAAGCAAAGTCAGTGCATGCAAACATAAAAAAATAAAAAAAAAAAATAAAAAATAACAAAAACACCCTGTTAATTATATATACTAAGTTCCACAATCCCCGTGGAATGAGAATAGTCCCCTAACCAGGAATTTTCGATCTTGCATGCCCATCAACCATCTGTATACAAGATCAAATGCAGCTGATTAAACAGATGTCTACCAAACCAATGGAACCGAGTTAAATAAGAAACAAATAAACTCACTGAAAACAAAAACGGAACACCACTGCAGCCAGAACGATGTAAAAGAAAAGAAACGCAATTTATTTCAAGACCAAAACAGCGTTTTCGCTTCCAGAAAGCCAGAAGCTTCATCAGCAGTTGAAAGGATTAAAACCAAATGCATTTAAAACAAAGTAACTGGCGCTTGTTGACGACATCACCACAAGCGCCACAATGTTGCTTAAAGGGGCAACGATGAAACTTAAAAGGGCAACAATAACAAGGAGAGCGGGTGAAAACAAATACATAGTATGCCCTGTAAAACTTATATAAAGAATAAAACATTCTAAATGAAATGTGAAGCTAAAAAGTTGTATATAGTAAATATCAATAAACAAGAGCAACTAAATGTACAACTGCATCGGGTCACCTAACAGGAGCAAGCAATATGAAAAAAGCTACATATCAAAGGAAATCAATATGTTATGCTATTACTTTAAACTATAGATGGAATAGAACATTCAATGGGCTTAACCCTAGCAAAGCAATATATGCAACATTATTCACTGTCCTTGGAGTTGACCAATGGGATAGGTTGGTACGCCACTAAGAGTAAAAAAGTATTATCTAAGGTAGCTCTTATATTTAAGAATAGCAGCAATATTACAGTTTTCGTTTAGCCAAGGAAATGGAAAGGCGTCAGTTGGAGTTGCCATTCGAGCTCACGAGTCTCAACAATGAGAGATTGTGGGCCACCTCTGATATCCATGCTGATATGGTCAATGCCCATGAACAGGAAGCTGTGGCCGCTGTTGTTAAGAATATGTTTTGACAATGCGTTGTCGCTTTTCTTATTGTTGATAGCGTAGATGTGTTGGTATATACGGTCACAGAAGCGTCTATCCGTTTTACCAACATAGAAAGCTGCAGCATTGGCAAAAAGCTACGTATACTATGGCCTTCGTTTTACAATTAATTTTGTGACTGATGAAATATTTCCTCTCCCCAATGATGAAAGAGTTACCTACTCGCAGGTATCTGCACCATTTGCAACACCCACAAGTAGATGTGCCCTTAATTCTCGTCAAGTGATCACATTTCGTATTTCTCTGTAAAATATCTTTAAGGTTATTACCCCTCCTATACGTGAAGATAGGAGATAAACCTAGCCTATCGTGTAGCCTGAATTCATGATAAAAAACCAGTTCTTCCTCATAATGGAACAAATATGCCTTGAGTTTGTGTTGAAGGCAGTAATAAAACTGGCCGAGAAGTCAGGGTCCTTATTGGTGTCCACAACAATAGTATCCTGCCCACAAGATGGGTCCAAAGGCAATGGATCCAATGTGTCTAATGGTCTTCCACTTGGCGAGGGGGGAGATCTAGAGGAGAGAAGAGGTGTAAGAAAACCCTCCAAGCGTTTAGAGGAGACTTCCACAGTCAAATCAATGACCAAGTCTACCGGGTATCCTCTGTTTAAGAAGAAGTCTTTAAGTAAGGCACATTCTTTTTTGAAGGCTTCATCGGTGCTGCACATACGGGCTGCCCTCACTAGTTGTCCCTTCACGATCGACCTCTTCTGTTTCCAAGGGTGACAACTTGAAAAATGCAAGAAGGAATTGCAGTAGGTGGTTTTCCTAAAAATGGAAGAACAAAAATTGTTGTTGAAATTGTCCTTTACCAGTTGTACATCCAAGTAGTCGATGACAGAGGAAGAGAAATGGTGTGTGAATCTTAAAAATTCAGTTGTGGAATTCATATATGAAATGAGTTCCAGAGCTTCCTCTTCACCTCCTTCAAAAAGGATGAAAATGTCGTCCAAAAATCGTGTGTAGATTTTTGAACAACTGAGGAAAATAGGAGAATTAAATAGGAAAAATTTCTCCCAGTAGGCTACAAATAGATTCACAACACAACTGCCACACGGGAACCCATTGCAATTCCTTTCTTTGCAAGAAGTATTGATTGTTGAAAATGAAGAAATTAGAGGATAAGACAATGTCAAGCAAGACAGTGACAATATGAATGTCATTACTGGGAGCCCCAAGTTCCAGAAAGCATGAGTTCAATCCATTCAACCGCTTCTCGTGAGGGATGGAGGTGTACAAATCCACCACGTCTATAGTCAGGAAATTAAGATCAGCATTGAATTGCACATCATTAATCGAAGTTGAGGAACGCCCAAGAGTCTTTACAAATCTGCGGATAGATTTCAAATATCTACCAATGATGTTATCAATGATACGGGCACAGGGGTGCGTGATAGAACTTCTTCGATCAACTAGTGCCCGCGATAGGTGGATCTGAAAGGCTCTTGTGAATTTTGGGGATCCCAAACATGACTGGTACTTTAGGCATGGTGATGTCAACAAAATTGTAAGTATCAATGTCAATTCTGCCTTCGAGGAAAAGATCCCTGAAATACCCTCTAATTCTTTTATATGCAGTGGACAGCTCGTTCAAGGATGAAGTGGCATAGGCAGGGGAATCGAGTACCCTCAGCATTCTCCTGGTGTAATCTTCCTTGTCGAAGATAACTAGACCACCTCCCTTATCTGGTTTAATGACTCGACAGCTTTATCGCGAGAGATTGTTCCCAAGGGCCTTTTTCGACTTTGGAAAAAATTTTTCCTTGGGGATTAAAAAAAAATTTCCTTTTTGGGTTTTTTAAAAAATTTTGAAGTTTGCCCCGGGAAAAATTGGGGGGAAAAAAAAATTAAAGTTTTTTCTCAAAAAAAAAAAAAAAAGGTTCAAGTTTCTATTAGCTCTGAATGTCTAGACCAGGGTCTCCAACCTCTTGACTCTGAAGCTGCATGTTGCTCTTCGATCCCTCTGCAGTGGTTCCCTGTAGCTTTGAAAATAATGGCCACTCTGCCAGATGACACACACTGCATTACATGCATGCACACACACACACCACACTTGTGCTTTACTACACACATGGTGATCGACCAATCCCAACATAGGAACAAAATAGGGACAGATTTTAAATATTGCTCTTATAAACTTAGTTCTTTTATTTGGGTGGGAGAGGCCCAAAATAGCTCTTTTGATAGTGAAGGTTGCATACCCTGGTATAGAGATAGTCAGGGACTGGAATATGGATGGGTGAACATAAATGACACTGAAATGCAGTTCCCCATATCAATGTTGTAAAGAAATGTCTTATATGCACAATACCCCAGCACAGTACATAATACACGTATTAAGCCATGCAAAAAAAAACATCTGCAAGCAGGATCTGCCCTATGTCTCCTATACTGAGGGGCTACAACAACCACTCCCCTACTACTTAAAACAGTCTACCTTGTGATCACTGAATCTTCTAGAAATAAACTCAGTATTATGCTCACAACTGCCACTTTTGCCAAAGTAATGCCCTCAAACACTACATTATTGCATTATACCTCCCTAATTAATTTACTTGGTTTGCCTTCCTTTACACAGCTGCACTCCAGAAAACACCAACCGACTTCCATTATATGGTACCAGCACAAACAATAAATTCCATGCAATGTAAAGGCAAGTCACTAAAGTCACTTTCAATCTAAGAATCAAGCTGAGGCTGTATTTGCTCCTTTGTCATTCAGACAGCTGAATTAATACAAGAGAATGCATATTCCACAAAAGAAAAATTAAATTCCTATGCAAAACGACACTGAGAACAATGAACTCAACAGAACAAAGCTGTAATACTCTGTCAGCATAAAACAGTAATAACAAAATCATCAATAATTGCTTACTTTGCATTAAAAAAACAACTCTAACAGTTGTCTGCATACTATCCTTGCTATTAGTTATTTTTTATTTTTTATTTCTACAACTGTTTTACTGAATAAAAATAACCAAAATAACTATATAATTCTTGGCACATATCTTGAAATACTAAACACAACCATGTTTTCATAGTGGTTTGTCTTGTTAGCTACCATGCAAACATTTCTTTATTCATTATGCTTTGTGTTATAGCAAAGCTGCACTGTCCTCTGCTCTCCTACCTCAGTCACAAGACAAAGTTGCACTTAAAGTTATTAAGCACAGGCATTGCTATGTGCAAAAAAGCTGTAACATTTCCTCTTTAAATGATGACAAACTTTCCAAATGGAAGATTAATAATATATGAAGGGCTATGTTTAGTGTACAGAATATACAGGTACCTTGTTTACTGTAGACAGACAACAAAATGTTAAATACTGCAATGAAAATTATCATTGCAGCCTTCTGCATGGTTAAGCCCCTCTGCACCCCTGTAAGTTCCTGCTACATTAGTCTTCTAACTATGAAGTCATACAGTGTCAGTAATATCGAAGTGGGTCTCATAACAAAACTGAATGTGTATCATCCCCAAGGTTGTGCATCTTGAGGTTAGCATATTACAGTAGCAGGTTTTGGGGGGCTTGCCTCATGCAGCGCTATATTATTAATCCTGAAGCTTAAAAATAATATAAAGATTTATTTTTGCTGTTTATGTTTGGTCTTTTCATCTCCCAGTCATTTATGTTTCTGAAAGTTTGGAAGACTTCACCTTTTTCTTTTCACATTAAATAAAGAGCCTTGTGTTTTCATACAATGTACAGTACAATATGAAGTAAAAAAATCAGAATCATATTCAGTGCTCTCATGTCAAAATATGCATATAGTGATACTACTGCTTAGAAATGATCCAGTTTGTCACAACCACACATTAGAGGAATGGTGGAGGCAGGGGTCCAACAGTTGGCTCAAGGGCTATAATCTGACCCATCAAAACATTTTACCTGTTCCGCTGGAAACTGCTGGAACTCATGTTTCAAATTAAAACTGAACACACACACACACACACACACACATATATATATATATATATATATATATATATATATATATATATATACACATATATATATATACACATATATGTTCATTTTGGATCCTCGACATACTTAAATGTCGAATTTCAGTATCTCGAGACCAAATTGTCAAATTTGCAGTTGCGCGAAACTGCAGAAAATCTAACCCGGAAATGTTGAACCCGCGGTACTGATGGTGCATTAGATAAGTGTTATGTTTTTTAAGGGTTTTGGGGAGGGTTTGTGTGTTTGTGAGTGTGTTGGGGAGTTTTAGTTGTGGGTTAGGTTAGGTAGGTAAGAGTGTGAGTGTGTCAGTGTTGAGAGTGCTGATGTTTGTATGTATGTGATGTGTGTTTGTGCAAGGGGGGGTTTAGAATTTTTGGTGGTGAGTTTTCTGTCTTTTGGTGTTTTGTGTGACCTCGGAGTTAGTATATATAAGTGGTGGGGGTGTGGGGGGTGCAGGCCCCCTATTTATAGGAAGGGTAGGTGTGTTTGTTTGTTTGTTATGTTGGTGCGTGTTGTTTTGCTTTGTTGCAGTGTCGGGCGGTAGTTGTTATTTGTGTTTGCATGTGTGGTGTATTGTTTTGTTTACATTTGCGGTTTTGAGTTTCGCTGTTTTGGTTTAGACTTGAGATATTGAAATTCGATATTTCAGTATTTTGAGATTATAAAGTGAATCTCTCTCTCTCTCTCCATCTTTACATATATATATATATATATATATATATATATATACATATACACATATACTGAATACTAGTAATGTGACCAACCCCCCCCCCCCAAACTTTCCCAAGACTGATACATTTCTCTCAAACTAAAAGGGTGAACAACCCCTGTTCTAGAACATCTGCACACATCCTTAATGGAGTTGATAAAGGACAAGGGCTGTACACTTTGTTCAGTTTGACAAACAAATGATAATATGTGGTTGTGGGTTCAGCTGGTTTGGTTAAAAGAGCTCCTGTATTCTGAGACAGATCAATGGCCGTAACATATGTTTGCACGTAACTCCCAGTTATTTGTAAACTACAAATATAAGCATGATTTTTGCACACTTATATACGTATATGCATATATGCATACATACAGTCTACATTTGTTTGGTAAAAAAAAAAATGAATGTTGATATCAGAAAGGTAAAACACATTACCTTGAAAATGGAAATGTCAGTGTGCTACTACACATGCACCAAGAAGCAAAGTCAGTGCATGCAAACATAAAAAAATAAAAAAAAAATAAAAAATAACAAAAACACCCTGTTAATTATATATACTAAATTCCACAATCCCCGTGGAATGAGAATAGTCCCCTAACCAGGAATTTTCGATCTTGCATGCCCATCAACCATCTGTATACAAGATCAAATGCAGCTGATTAAACAGATGTCTACCAAACCAATGGAACCCACATACAGACATATATAAAGACATACAAATATTTCAGGCATAGGCAAGAACACTCTCCTATCCTGACAATATATAAGTTAGCACAGATGGTTAGGGTTCTGAGTCACTAATTAATTGTTTCTTCCAAGTCAATGGTACAGGGTCTGATTACTTCTTCCTCCACCTGCCTGCAGTGTGACCCAGAGCAAGTCACTTTCCCAAAATGTGCTTCCAAGTTGTCCCTGAAAAGGGACACTTTGTCCAATATGCTTACCCAGTTAACAAATAGATAAAACACCAAAACAGCAAAACAATAAGTGTCTAGCTGTTCATATAAATATTTAAACTACAGTTTGCTTTAATATAAGTGGATAGTCTATTCCAGGTTTCAGCTACTTTCTCAGAGAACCAGTTAATATAACATTGGGAAATAATCTGCTGCACAGGTTGTCGGATGCTTCTCTACTACTCTTTGTCAAACCCAAGTATTCTCAGAGGTATTTGTCTTGAAAGGCACTATATATTGTATATCTGAATAAGGCTTCTTTAAAATCTCTGTATAAGAGACTGCACAAAATCAGATATCTTAATATATTACTATATTAATTTATGGTTCTCAGTATGCAACTTCCAAGTTTACAGTGAAGTTAGCTCTTATAAGTACCATGACAAGAAGTATCAAGGTATGAAGGGCAGTTTTCAGTCAGTTAACAGCCTCCTCTCTAGAGTCTGCTACTTATGGTGGACATCTCCATACAAGTGAGAAGTGCTCAATGCCCTTCTGTATGTCTGTCCTTTAGTCTAAACTTATGCAATACTCAGAATGTTTGACTGACTTTTTGTCACATTGATTGCTCATAATGCTGATATATTTCATTACTCTTTGGATAGCTTTAAGTAAATGTACATAATTGGCTGCCTGTTGAAATTCTGAGAACAACAGTTGTGATATTCAGTGTAGCAGAACTGTATGTGTGAACTGGGAGAACTATAAGGTTGTGCTACCTTGCACTAAATGGTGAATTATTACAGGGTTGATTCAGGTGGCCACTGGTGGCCCATGGTTCCAGAGGGGTCCATGGCAGGTGACTATAATTATTGTTCAGAAAATGTATGCTGATGCAAATTCTGTTCTATATACTTTTAAAATGAGTTTGAGTAGTTCTAAAAATTGTAATGTGCTGTCTGGCTTTTTGCTGGGGATTTACATTGTGCTCATACACATGTAATTCTTGCTGTTCAGAAAATGCACATTTATGCAAACTTGCTCAGTATTTTAATATTTTAAACGTGTTCCTGATTTTGAGTCTTTGTTCCCCCATTATTTCTGTCTTTGTCTAGAATTCTTGAGCAACGAAGCTGACAGGCATGGATATAACTTCAGAAATAGAAGCCATAAGTATTTAATTTGTTTGCCCTCATCAGTCAGACAACATAGGAAGGACTTACAATGATGTATGTTGCCTGTGTTGATTATTAACTTGTGGGGAGAATCATTTCTCATCACTGATGCTCCTATACTGCCCGCTTCATCGACTGCCTTCTGTTTGCATTGACTATTTAACATTTTTTGTTTGCTACTTGTAAACAATGTTTTTTTCAACTGTGGATGTAGTGGATCTCTCTTTTAGAATATCATATGACCAGGGATTAGAATTTTTTCTGACACTGACTGATTTCAATATACTGGATAGCAATGACATAAAGTTATTAGTAGATCTTATGGATACAGTGCTCAAGAACAACTTTCTATATTTCAAAGGAGAGTTTTATAGACAACCCAGGGGTGTACCGATGGGGGCAGCTCGCACTCCTATCTTTGCAAAGCTAGCAATGTTGACCTGGGAGAATAAATATGTTCTTGAGTAACTATATAAAGAGTGCTGGAATTTTTATGGGTGTTACCTGGATGATTTATTTTTTATTTGGGATTCTACAAAGGACAGAATAAAAACTTTCACAGCATATATTTCAAATAGTACTTTTTTATTTACCTATTTGCATAATTTCCTGGATGTTTTCACTGAAATAGAAGATGGTGGATCTACCTTAAGAATCTATAGAAAACCAACTTTCTCTAATAATTACCTTCATTATAAAAGTAACCATCATTAGCACTTTAAGAAGAATTTATTGAAAGGACAGTTTATATGCACAACCAGGATGTGTTCTAATTGTAGTCTATTTGAAACTGAAGGTAATAAATTACAAAATATGCTACTGGAAAGGTATATTCTTTGGAATTAGTAGAGAGAATAAGAAAGGAAGTTGCAAGCAAATGGAAAAAAAAGTATACCCCATTATATGGAAATGACAGAGAATAATATAGAATAGATTAATAGTGGTGAGATACAAAGCACTAACAGAAACTTTTGTAGGTCCCTTATATTACAATACAATGAGTCACAATACATTAAGCAAATAGTTAAGAAAAATGGGTCAATGCTTAAAACAAATGAGAGAATATTTAAGTTGACAGGCAATAAACCTTACTTTGTATATAAAATGGGAAGGAAGACAAAATCTAACCTAGAATGGAAATAAAGGATATATGGTACAAAAATATGAATTTTGTAAACAATGTCCATCTATTTTATTGAGGGAACAGGTTGATCTTGACAACTACTGTGGATCTAGAATTAATTTATTAGATGGTAATTGTGGAACATTTGTCTTGGTCTATCTGGCTAATTGTGCAAGTTGTTCCTCCTTTTATGTTGGTAAAACAGAAAGGGTTTCACGTAAAAGGATATACAAGCACAATTATGATATTAAAAAGAAGAATGTTAAAAGTGCTGATTATAAACATAGTCTAATATGCAGCAACTTCAACAAATTTCTTTGGTATTTTGGAATTTGTATCAATAATAATGAATACGAGTAGATACCATTTGTTGATGTGTAGCATTTTCGTAGATTTCTAACTGTGATTAGATTGTAGGGAAATTACTAAATCCACTCAGGTAATTGTGATTTTAAATAATTGATTAATTGATTAATTACTTTGCTGAAATGAATGGATTATACCCTTTGTATAAAAGGAAGTTTTAAATGGAAATATTTTAAGATCTGATAAAGCGTACCTGTTAGTATGCGAAAGCACTCATCTTTTTTGCTTGTATTTTAATAAATGTCGTAGAATTCTACAGTTTAGTTTATTGGATGATCGTGGTGGTATCTACTCGTATTCATTATTATTGATATCAATACAGCTTGCTTGGTTTGAGTTGATGAGTGAACCTTTAGATTTTTAGCGGCACCTATTTTTCCCAGTATTTTGGAATTTGCTGATATAGTCTAAAGGGGAGGACAATGGGAAACACGTATTGAATTTAGAGAACTAATGTGACAACTAAAGTTGAATGTAATAACATCACCTGGGCAAAATGTACGGATCTACGTTTTTAAATCAAAAGTACGGTTCATTGAACCGCACTTCCTCGAACTTACTTCCACGAAAGTGCATTCCATCGAAAATGCACTTTCGCGGAATGAAAAAACAAAAACTAACTAAAAAAGTAAAATAGCACACTAAACAGTGTTATGCAGGGGGGCAACCCCCCTGCACCCCCCACACCCCCCCTACTTTAATATTCTCACTCTGCACTACAATGGGGAAAAGGGAATATTCCCTTACCTCCACTATACTACGATCTCAACAAAACTTCCCTTAGTTGTACATCAACAGTATACGTTGATGTACAACTACGGCAACATGCAAACTGCATGTTTTTCTTTTTATTTGTTTACTTTAGCGAAAGTGCATGTTCGACAAAATGCACTTTTGCTAAAGCAATTTCGACAAAGTACGGTTCAATGAACTGTACTGTACTGTTGATAAAACAAATCGGACCCAAATGAACATACTTCAATTAATTCATTGTTGAAGCTCGAGGCAGCTAAATTATAATTGACAATGGCAAATGGTTCATGATTCCAAACCTCATTTGGTGGTGGATGAATTTAATAGATGGCATTTGGTATTTAAAAAAAGGAAATAAATTAATGCTTTAACACCTTATTTTTATACATTATTTAAATTAATTCTTTTTTTGCTTGAGATCCAAACTTGGTACTTACTCATATTTGCTTGAAAATATTTATCTTAATGTGTGTTTCTTAATAATTGTTCTGGTATATGTTTTTATACCCTACTATTGATTGTATAATTGTTTGATTCATTAATTGTTTGATTGACTAACTTGGAGGGCTATTAACAATGTTTTTTTCTCATACCATTCAGCTCTGATGAACTCCAGTTTGTGTAAGGTCAAAAGCACTTAACTTTAATTGGTTGGATTTATCTGAGACAATGAACAATCGATTCTCTTACCAGGTTTGCTTATTTGGGTAGTTGTTTTTGAACTGTATTATCTGTATGATCTAGATGCACCACACAACTTGAGACACATCTTTAGTTATTCGGCCACATTCAGGTTGCATGGTAGTACGCTCTCTTTTTTGTCACTTTGTTTGCTACTTGCAAAGGTTTTTTTTTTTCACCTAGGCTCCGCCTACAAATGGTCAGTCCTGGTCAGTGCACTACCCCAGTAAATAAATATAAATAAGTAAAAATAAATAAATACATAAATAAATAAATAAACTCTAAATATTCCCACATGTTAAGTTAGTGTGAGCAATTTGATGACAATGATGTGTAACAGAACATGGCGTTATTTTGGCCACCACTCCCTCCATGTAATATATTTAGTTTAATTGTTGCAGATTTGGTTACATGTCTTTTCCTGATTTTGTAGTGTCCTTGATTTTAGCACATATTTTTAGTTTGTACCTCATAAGTGTTGTAGTAGATGAAAGTAACCTACCGTCTTGTGTGCTCAGTTTGAAGCCTGGTTTACACAGTCTATGCCCATTTTATGAAGTAAATTGAAATATTTATTCTCTGGATACTGTTAAATGTAAAACTGAGTTAAAACTGCCCCTGTTTTTGCAGAATATCTCTGACTTTGTCTCATATAATTGGTCTGTTACACATAAAAATTTTCTATGTGGTAAATCACTGGGGATTGCATTCACTAAATAATGACAGACATTTTGAGTTTTCAGACTTCTTGACCTTCAGAAAAAACTTGCTAGGGCAAAACT
>NC_056748.1:545666116-545671116 GCF_019279795.1 Protopterus annectens | reverse complement strand
AAATCAGCGTTTGCCTGACTTTTATGTCGTGCGCATAGCGCGCAACCCGGTTAAACTTTTTCTGGCTCCACCAGAGTCTGCTCTTCAGGTTTTCCATATGGAAGCTCTACTCTCAGTTATAACCAGACTACTCACTGTATTATAAGCCTAGCACTTGTTCCTGTACTTCTCTACTAAGTAAGCACTCGTGCTAGTAAAGCGCACATCTGCCCACACCCTGTGATTATCCACTTCCCTTAAGGTATACCTCATATACTGTTCTAGCATGTCAGTGGTAGAATTACTGGTGTCGTCTCAGTTCAGCTGTTCAATCTCGTTGTCTTGAGACAATGCTACAATTGCCTCATGTACAGACAACCCTCTCCTCCTCCCCAACAAACACACAAATACATATGAAGATGCAACTAGCCAAACTGGGCTGGAACTCTCTCAACTCAGGGCTGGCATGACAGACCAGGAGGAGATGGCAGCCACACACACACAACAATCCCAGTCTCACATAGACCTACCACAACTGCAAACCAAACACATAAAACACAAAGACATACTCAGAGCTCCTAATAAAAAGCACCAAGACAACAGAGAGGCTCCCCAAAACAGACATCCAAAAATCCACTACCTCAAACAAAACATGCAACGCCGCTTCAATAAATCAGTGTCCAGCAATCGCAGCCATAAGGTCAAACACCTTGCCTGATACACCTAGTAATAGGTGACTCCGCAGTCGAACACACTGATGTCCCCACTGACCAGGCTGAACAAGGAGAAGGTGACCTGTGGGCTGTCTATTGGGGCTAGGATCTGCCACTGCTTACATGCCTCGGGTCACTCCAAAGCAAGTACAAATATGACTCGTCATTGTCCATGCTGAATTGTGAATGACCTGAGGCGTGCCTCCCTGGACTACATGAAAAGAGACTGAGGCTCTCCCGGTTATGTAGCCAGGCTGGTGTGACCTGACCTGGGCAACATCTTGCCCTCACCAAGAATGATACCATGCAAAGACAAGATGATCAGTTTTAACAATTGGCTCAAGTACGGGTGTCATTCTAAGGGAATCAATAATCTGTCTATATAGGTGATAAGTTGAGATAAGCCATAGCTGCTTCTGAGGGATGGCTTACACACCTCACCACTGGGCTTCCGGATGGCTACAAGGCTTGCTGCCCCATAGTGCCTTTTTAGGCAAGGCTCAAAGACAAACCCACCTCCTTAGAAAGCAAAATGGAAAAAAACTAGGTAATGCCA
Source organism: Protopterus annectens (assembly GCF_019279795.1). Lineage (NCBI taxonomy): Eukaryota > Metazoa > Chordata > Ceratodontiformes > Protopteridae > Protopterus > Protopterus annectens. The sequence goes on along the minus strand of NC_056748.1, from coordinate 545,669,868 downwards.
TGCGCCAGAAGTCTAAATCTCAAGATGCAGGCACTACAGTGCACTCCTCAGCATGGGCTTGCTTGACGTCTGTGCAGTAACTGAAACCACGGTTCCAAAGCTCTGAGAGCACCCCAACATTACCAAGGCTATACCTCGTAACCAGCACTTTATTTAAAACCGGGCGAACCCGCAAGGAGGTGTCATATTCATAAAGGACACCACCTCCAGGTTAGTAACATGAGCATCAGAGACCAGCAGGTGCAACTAACCATAGGCAAGCACTATATACAACTGGTAGCATGTTCAGACCACCCTCCCAATCTCAGAACCCCACTCAGCCTTCCCACAGAAGACATTGGAGATATGAATGTAACACAAAATACTAATCATACTGGAGACTTCAACTTCCCAAACATAGGTGGGTACATTATTCTAGCCTAATACCCTGGCCAAAAGGTTCTAGATTCATAAGTTAAATGCACTGGAACAACTAGTCACCTCTCCCACTGGGGAGATAATATATAGACCTGATCATCACAAACATGGGAAAAATGCTCCACACGATATACCCTCACTAATAGTGAGATCGACCGCTAATCACCCTGATATACATATCCACCTCCACCCCCACTTTAAAAGACCACAGTGAAAAACCATAAAGCAAGGCTTCACTCTTCTTAAGACTGAATGGTATCCTTTAAGCCCCACTGTGCCAGTGGATACCACATCCCACATCACCGAATCCTTCTAAATACTTTCTATGGACTCTCAGAAGGCATGGATCCATACAATCTAAACAATCCAAGTCCCTCTCCACCAAATACCAGGCGTCCTGTCTGGTGGACCTCAGCCATAAACAAATTGTATAACAAAAAGAAGGCTTCTACTGCGTCAGGCCAATCCCATGAGAGGAAAGACATCACGAAGTCAACATTAGCAAGAAAACTACATTCTCTCCTTCACAAACATCAGAACCAAACTTTGAGAAAAATAGCTAGGACACTAAGAACCAACAAGGAGCCTTCTTTAATATGTTAAAAACAAGTAGGAAACCCTCAGATATATATAGGTTGGTTCTAACAACAAAAATACTGAACCAGATATTGCTAACACATTCTGGCTGACAGGTTCAATTTGAAATTTCTCCCTCATACTTTAAAATACTTGTCAGCTGAATGTGTCTCCTGTCATCTCAGATGACTCCAGTGAGCCGCCCTAAACAAAGCAACACAGCATCAATGGGGACCTGGCGGAGGTATCCGGGGTGCGTGTTGCGTGAACTCAAGAGGAGCTAAACCCACACACAAAAATGCTATTTAACCTTAGCCTTACGCCGGGATATGCTTGCCTGTACACTGGCGTACAGCAACAGTGGTCCCACTCCTATGAGGGGTGCCTCTACAGACCCTGAAACTACCGCCCCATAAAGCAACAGCCTGGTCTGCAAAGCTATGGAAAGAATCATTATGGAACTCATAAGCAGAACATAGGGGACACCACGGACACCCGGCCCACCCGGATTACGGCTTTGTAAAGGCAGATCCTGCGCAACCTGGTTGACTTTTTTCCAAACAGTCACGGAAGCCATTGATGAGGGCAAAGCAGTCCACCCACACAGCATACCTGGACTGGCTAAGGCCTTGACCTGGCCACCACTCAGGCATCATAGATAGCTAAACAGCTTAAAAGTAAAGCCACTTATGTCACTAGATGGGTTGCAAACTGGCTAAAGGACAGAACCCATAAAGTTAAAAATACATTAGACAATGTCCCAGACTCAAAGCCAGTCACAAGTGGTGTCCACAGGGATCTGTCCTGGGACCCCTCTTGTTGACATTTATTTCTCAGATGTTAAAGCAAACATGGGAAGGCTGTGGCTGACAAAGTTATTAGATGACTGCAAACTAAGCCATAGTCGATGCACCAGCAGACACACACATCTACAAAAGGCCTCACTGGAAAACGGACAACTGGTGCACGTGATCCACGGCTAACCAAACTAAATACTTAAAAATGTGTAGTCATCCCTTTTGGAAAAACAAAGTACCACAAATTATCACATAGACAGCAACCCACTGGTACGAAGTAATCAGGAACCTAGGGACCCAAAGTAGACAGCGACCTCGTGTTTGACACCACGTTGCCAAAGTGGTTAGAAAAAACATTCTGTACATCTCATCATGAAGGATTCATCCCAGATCCAAGGATATCATTGCCCCAATTTTTCAAGAATGATTGATTTCATGCCCATTGGTTTTACCTCACCCGGTTTTTCCAAAGCAAGACCAAAAGCCCTCCCAGGATCAGGGTTAAAATGCTTACCTCCCGACTAAAGAAACTTAGCTTTTCCGTAATACCCCGCTGGAGTGACCTGCCTGAGCGGGCCTTGCCAACCAAAAATTGATACATTCCCCCCAAAAACCAAATATCAGAACAATTGGCTAAACCTGGGCACAAGGGGAATAGGCTGCTGGGGATAATTAAACCAGGCTTCCCGGGGTTTGGAACACCCGTTCATTGGGCAAAATTTCTAACTTTTCCCAATTGTGTGGGGGGGGTCAAAAGACAACCCACCCCCTTAAAACAAAGGGGAAAAACTTTTTTATTTTAAAGGGGGAATTATTTGTCACATTTAAAAGACCAGTTTTTAAAAATTTTTCGACTTTGTAAAAAACCTGGGTCAACCCCCTCCTAGGCACAAAGCCCGGGGCAATACCTGTATATCTTTAAAACCCGGGAAAATTATATTCTTCCCCCCCCCAAATTTAAAATTAAAAATAAATAAAATAAGTTAACTCCCCATAAAAATTTTCCTTCCCTTTAATTATAAAATAATTAAAAAAAATTACTCCTTATAACATGATATATTTCAAATAAATATAGGGAAGATTAACTAAAAATTTTGGGTACATTATTTATAATACCCCCCAAAGGTTCCTTTCTAATTAATATAACATATATTAACTATATATAATATATATCCCTATTCCTCTTAAAAATAATTAATATACCCTATATAATCTACCAAAATAATACCTTATATAATTATAAAAAAAAACCACATAAAAATTTAAAAAATTATTTTTAAATAATTTTTTTTTGCACAATCAAAAGGATGTCCCCATTGCCAGTCTGGGAAAAACCTTTCCGGATAAAGTTAAAATCTTGGGATGGCTTACCTGTCCATGGTTTCGTTGGAAGGTTTTGCCCCTAGGCCTTTTTCAAACAAACCTCCTAAAACAAATAAAAACAGGTCTACCCGAAGTAATTAGACACCCTTGTGATCCTACATGAGCTCAGCTTGGAACAAATGGTTAGGCCCCAGAGCCCCCTACCAGACCTTATATGTTTGCCCAAAGGGAATGTCAATTCAAAGGCCCACCCTTTCAATAATAGGACCTCAGGTGCAACTAACAAGGAAAAATTTTCTAATTTTTTTGGTACATTTGACCACCCCCCTTCAAAACCCCACCAGGCCTTTTTAAAAGGGAGGGAAGATACAAATACTATATTTGGGAAACTTAAAAACCCAAATATTTGTCTTTTCTCCTCTAATTATAAATATTATATATTATAAATTAAATCCACTAAAACTATCCTCCCCCCTTTTTAAATAATATATATAATTTAATATAAAATTTTAAAAATCTCCAAATATCCCCTTTATATTCTACCAAAATTAAAAAGGGTATAATATCCATACAACAAAAGTGAAAAACTTTAAAAAGAATCTCTCTCTTAAATGAATTATCCTTTAACCCATTTAAATT
>NC_056748.1:545586116-545663616 GCF_019279795.1 Protopterus annectens | reverse complement strand
ACTCGGGCATCATAGATAAGCTATCCAGCTTAAATATAACCCCCTATGTCACTAGATGGGTTGCAAACTGGCTCAAGGACAGAACCCACATGGCCAGAATTGCTGGAGCCATGTCAGACTCCAAACCAGTTACAAGTGGCGTCCCACAAGGCTCAGTCCTGGGACCTCTCTTGTTCGGCATATATTTCTCAGAGGTACAGGCCAACACAGGAGGACTGTGGCTGACCAAGTTCGCAGATGACTGCAAACTGGGCTCCATAATCGACTCTCCAGCTGACACAAGCATCCTCCAAAAGGGTCTCATAGAAACAGATAACTGGTGCCAGAGCCATGGCCTCAAGCTAAACGCCAAAAAGTGTATAGTCATCCCCTTTGGCAAAAACAATGTGCCCACAAATTAACACATAGGTGGTAATCCATTAAGTACATAAGAAGTAATTAGGGAACTGGGGACCCAAGTTGATAGCAATCTCTCATTTGACAACCACGTGGCCAAAGTGGTTAGAAAAACCTTCTATATAGCCCACCAAATCATGAAGGGATTCACATCCAGGTCAAGGGAGGTCATTGTGCCTCTTTACTCATCACTCATCAGGCCCATAATTGAATACAATGCCCCTTTTGGGATGTATCTTACCCGACACCTGCAGCAACTGGAAAGACCCCAAAAGTACCTCACCAAGAGGATCAAAGGGCTCAAACAGATGCCATATGCTGCCCGGTTAAAGAAACTCCAGCTCTACTTGGTTGCATACCGCCTGCTTAGAGGCAATCTGTGCCTGACGTATAAAGCCATGTCCAACCCGGAATTAATGGACATGCTGCACCTCAGAAAATCCAAATCCCATCAAGCTACATGCTCGAGGGACTTGAACCTCAGCACTGAAATAAATAGGACATGCTGGAGAGACAGATTCATAACCCAGAGGCTCCCTTCACTCTGGAATAGAATCCCAGTCCAAGTTAGGCAAAGTCCCTCACGGACTCTCTTCAAAAGAAATCTTGACGAGTGGATGGGAGATCATAGGTTTACCCTGTGTATCACTTCTGTGTCACTGCTAAACAGAGGCACAGTAAACTAACCTCGAAAAAGGACATAGTATAACATTTAAAATGGGTGGCGAAAGCCAAACACACTCTGGCTAGGCTTACAAATGCCCTAAGGCAGATAGCCTAGTATGAACCTATGAACCTATGTAAGTACTGGGCTGTCCATCTCCCCCATTAGGGGTGCATAATTTAAAAAGAGTAACAGTAAGTTTTTAAATTAGGTTTCCTGGTAGAATCATGGTTAATCATGGTTAAATGTTAGAAGTGTCAGAAGTCTCCAAACTGTATTTCACACTTCCAATAGGGATGTATATGTCCACTTTCATTGATGTCATCATTGATCATCCAGACTTGTATACATACAGCAGAAGGCCTCACACAGGACTATTTATTTTCTATTCTCCTAATTTGATGGCATTTTAATTGTGCCATGTGTCACAACATTTACCAAGCTCAGGCATTGCTATAAAGGGCTTGGTGACTTTCAGGAAACTAGAAAGTTAATATCATGGATGCCAGTTTTTCCTGTGTCTGTTTTGAGATGATAAGACTAATGCATGTAGCTGGAACCATCAGGAAAAATAAACATAAACTGTACTTGAAGTGTACTGGAAGAAGGTATATTTTCCATCCACTAGGCAATTCCATTATCATCTTTGGCACAAAAATTCCAAATTAAACTGTAAGATGTTTTTGTCACACAAGCCACTCAGCACTTCCCCGATTAGTGAAGCTTATGACTGCCAATGTGTTTTAAAGCAGAAGCAGCTTGATGAATATGGCTGCATCAGTCCTGTGCTGCTGTTAATGCCATGATACCTTGCTCCTTTTCCTTCTAGCAAAGTTCACACCTGTGACTCAGGACACACTATGGTAGACATTAAATTTCCTGGACCAAAATTACAGTGATACCTAACCTAAACCATCCCTAGAAGACCTTCCCTGACAGAATGCACTACTTCTGAGACAAATGATGGATCCCTTACTGAGAAAGCAGATCACATCCTTGTACTATTACAGGTGAAGGAAAATACACAGTTTCTTCACCTCTACAGTCTCTGAGGCCAGACTCTATAGCAATATATTTTGAAAGTTTAATTATAGTGACTATTTCAGGAACTTTGTTAATAAGTTCCTCAAACACACTCAACTTTCTAGCAAATCAATAGCACAGTAGTGTTGCTGTCAATGTTAGCAGTATAATAATTCTAGATTAAGAAAAGCCAGATATATTTTCATACTTATTTCCTGTTCTCAAATGTCAGAAGCAGTAAAAGCGATGCATCAGACAATGTCTTCTAGCAGTGTTACCTACAATCACAGTAGTGTGGATTCATTTCTTCTTTCAAAGTACAGCGTCTTAGCTAAAAGTAACTTCATAAAAAAATACAAGTCAGCAAAGGAAAGAAAAAATACCCGTGTGTGAATTTAATCAAATGCTAGGATACAGCCGTTACACGACAAATGATGGGAATGAATTCTGAGAATACATGCAGCAAGGCATTGTGGCATTTGAGATACAGATTGACAAAGAAAATAATGACAAGAACTATGCTTTTTGTGTTTTGTAAATGTACTATAAAAAGGCCAGGAATTTATAATGACAAGAACTATGCTTTTTGTGTTTTGTAAATGTACTATAAAAATGCCAGGAATTTAGGAATGTTTCTAATTGTTTTAATCTAGCTTTCAAAATAATATTAACTAAGGTCCTATGAAATAGAAATAAGCAGGTCCTTACAAGGATATTATTACAATATGCGGCAGCATTAAACATCAAATAGTGTTATAGTTATAATAAAACAAAAACTTTGTGAATGAATGGAATGTTAACTCTTATTATATATGTTTTCCTCTTTTTTATCCAGACAGAAGGAGTCATGTCTTGAAGGTATGCATTTAAAGAAAGTTCTGGTCTAACATAAACGAGTTTTTGTTTTTTAAGCCCCCAGGTGTAGAAATGTCAAAAGCAGCTTGTTCCAGTTGCAGGTAAGAAATTACATAAAAACAAGCCAGCTTGTAATCAGCATGTCAGCACTTGTCTCTGAGAATTTTCTGTCTCCTTTACGCTGACAGATGTTGTCAGGAATGCAACCCCTATACTTCTAGGAGAGGATTCTGGGATAATAAAATGACTGCATTGATGTGCAGCAGTCTTAAAGGACACATAGTATTATGAATTATGACAATACATATTTAACCATATAATTATTGTCACTGACATTAGAGGATAGTCTAGCATGTGTAGTTGTGTCCCCCAAAGTTTATCTTCGCAGGGGATGTTCCTCAATTACTCAATTATTTTCTGCAGTTGTGTCCATAAATATATTGGAGCATACATGCATCACTTACAAACAATCCAACTTAAAGCATAAATCTACTCTAAGTCTTAGCCTGGTCTGCTAGTAAAGGTAATGAAAATTAGAAAACCCTGTAGTTATACAAAAAATTATTCTCTTGGATATACAGCTAATGGACACTGAATAAAATGCACTTTGGATTGATAAATGCAAGCTTAAAAAACATTACTAAATTTAGAAACATAAAGTGTCTCCCCTGTACACAATATGTAGACATATACAAAGAGCTGCGCCTCTTTTATCCCTACACACAAAACATAATTAATTCTAGGGTCATGTAATTAGATGACAAGAAATGATTTTCCCTTGAATATTCCATTTTATAAGCCTTTTGAAAAATTTCCAACAACTGAAAAATTGACAAATGTCCACAGGCTGTATATTCTTCTCCCTAAGGGTAGTTTGGCAACTAGTAAATTGTAATACATTTATTAAACTTGCTACTTCAAAAGTTGACAATACACAAACTTTCCCTGGGCACTGGTACTTCAAATATTGTATACTAAATCAGTCAAAACAAGGACAACCTACATGACTCATGTAGGCATGTTATTAAACACGAGGCTACAGGACGAAGACCAGATTGTGTGCTATCTCATTAATACGTACATGCTGTGGAATGTCATACCTCTAGCAGCCTACACACAGCTTGTATTCCTATGCATTTTCTGAAAAATAAACTTAAGCTATTAAAACTGCACAAATAGCAGTATTATCAATAAGACATGCCCCAGGATTCAATAAAATCCATGTAGGCTCCGTGTAGAGCCTACATGGAATATATCTGTGTACACGGCCATGATTTCTGACTGGTAGCATGCCATACATATTAATTATGGCACATTGCTGAGGCAGATGACAGTAACATGGATATTGAATCCTTGCAAGTAGCAGTGTAGAGGCTGTCCCGTACTTGTGGAGTCTTCAAAAAAATGTCTGGACAAGTGGTAAGCACAGGACAGTAGTTTATTTTTTTCATTTTTATGTGCTGTTTGTGTGGTGCAGCACAGTGCTTAGCGATGCCGAGCTGTACTTATATATATATATATATATATATATATATATACACACACACATACATACACCTGACATCTGCCATATATCTAAAAATAGAAACAGGATGTAATCAATTGTAATTATTTTTTTTTTTTGGTCTGTCCATGTTTGCACAGAATGGTATGGTGCTTAGCAATGTCATCAGACATCTGAAAATAGATATCAGATGTATTTAATTGTTGTAGTTGTATTGTACTTAGCAATGCGCAAACACTCGCAGCTTTGCTGCACAATGCTAAGAGGCATCTTAGTAGTATATTTGATGATATACTGCTTCCCTGTACAATCCAAGTAGCTAGGTAGGTTGAGTCATGATCTACAGTGCAGTAGGTCCCTGGTTTGAGTCCTGAGCAATCATATGTTTTACATTTATTGCTGTGAAAATGTGGCAGGTGACTGAAACATCAGTTTAACTTAAAATTAAAAAAAATGTTACATTTAGAAAAGCTGAGCAATGCTAAGCACTGCTTAAACATAGTCAACGGTCTGCAATGATTGCACATTGCTAAGCTACGCTTAAACATGGCTTGTGCAAGTTTGCACAATGCTCAGCTTTCCTGAAACAATTTTTGCAAGTTTCTGCGAAGCTAAGTGATGCAGCGCTTTTTGGAAAGTTACAGTATAACATGTAAGGGTGGGAATACAGCTTATATAAAGTCCAGTAGGCGGGAATTTCACCACATTCACTGGAGTCTTCACTTGGCTGTCAAGATGCCTGGTGGTGTTGGAGAGGGAGTGTACTCTTGAGTGCAGAGGTGGGGTGTGCAGGAGTCCAAAGTGTTTGTCAGACTCCTGGTGAAATATTATGAACCATGGCTGCTGCAGGGTGATTACCAGGGCTCAGAATGCAAGTCTGTGGCCTTGGATCAGTTGGCTAGAGAACTTATCAGTGCTACTGGTATCCCTGCACTGGTGAGCAGTGTAGTCACCACTACAACGACCTGAAGTAGAAGAAGAGGGAAACTGTGGACACTTGGGTCCAAGAAGCTTAGGTTGGACAGACCCCAAAGATATGTAAGTATGTTTACCAGTACTTTAGAAATATACAAGCTGAATCTGTGCAAAACTGGTATGCATAATGGTTTGCTTCTCTTTCAACAGCTGCAGATGAGAGAGCTCAGAATGTCCAGTCCCATTTAGGGCTCCTGCCAGCATGAGGCGAGAATGTGGTAAGTAGGGAAACATCAAAGTAATAAAGTAATGCATAATGTAATCTTATAATAAATTAGTTACAGAGTTTGCAGTCTTAACAGTCAGGTATGACATACCTGGGACATATAACATGTTTAGTCATGTGCCACTGCCTATCTGAAATGGTAGAGCAAGTTAAGTCAGGTAAACATTCAGTACTGTGTAGTATAGCTTCCAAACATCAGTTAATGTTGTGGTCTACCAATATTAAGAGCCACTGTTCTGGTCTGCCAATTGTCTGAAATATACTGTAGGTTGCCCTCAATTAATGGACAGGGTATATGCATTATTTATTAGACGTCTTTCACAGCTATCCATGGTCTACATGCTAGACTTAAAGCAACATTAGTCAATAAAATCTAAAGGGTGATGGTGCTTTGATATGTAATGTTTTCAAATAAAAAGTGTTCACTATGTCTGTATTTGCTGCATATGTGTTCTAATCTGACACCAGCCAACTGTGAAATGTAAATGAATAAAGAATGCAGCAAAAGCATCTGAAATAAATATAATGTATTACCCAGAGTAAGGTTCAAGCCTGTGTTCTGCTCATTATGTCTGCCATAATGCTATATATTCCACCCAGGTATTGAACATGGTACATGGGTAAGGTTACTGAAGTCCTGGACTGCTATCTATGTGTCTAAGTGGCAGATACTATGGAACATTTTCAATACAGTTTAACTCAGGAGTGTACTTCACTAAGTAATCTTTTCAAATAAGTGTTCATTATTCCTGTAATCACTGCATGTGTGTTCTAATCTGACACCAGTTAACTGTTAAATGTTAATGAATAAAGAATATAGCCATAAATATCTGAAATAAATGTAGTGCAATAACCAGAGTAAGGTTTAAGCCTGTGTTCTGCTCATTCTGTCTGAAATAATGCTGTACATTCCACCCCGGCAATGAACATGGTATATGGATAAGGTAACTGAAGTCCTGGACTGATATCTATGTGTCTAAATGCCAGATTTAAAGGAACATCATCAATAAAGTTTAAACAGGATTGTACTTTGATATCTACTGTATTGAACCAAAGTGCTCATTATTCATGTGTTCACTGCATTAGTTTTCCAATGTGATATCACACACAGTTATGCACATGTGTAAATGCAGGGTTTCACACAAAATGTTGCAATAAAGGTCATAAAGGAGAATAGTGTTTTAAGAATTCATGATATTGAAATAAAGTGCACAGAATTCCAGCAGTCACTGCTTGTGGGGTCTAATCCCATGGCAGCCAGCTGACAAATAACCAGCTGTCTAGTGTACTTAGTGTACAACAGCATACCTCTCAAGTGTCATGCTTTTGAAGAATGTAATGACTAGTGCCCCATATGATTGGCCGTTGATTATCAGATACATGACATTACTTGGAATGCAATTTATTGGCAAATCCATTTACAGAACACCTTGGTCGTAATGTATTAATATATTATACGTAATGAATTGTTATGTTGGCCTTATGTATCATTACTTACTGGTTTGCTGTTAACATACTTTCCTTATTGTTATTTATTGTTGTGCTCCCATATGCCATTTGACTAATCAATATTGTCTTCCATTATGTTAATACTAACATTTGTTTAGTTATTTCTTTTGTTACCTTATGTTTATAATTAATTTACTACAGTGTGACATGGTAGGTTGTTTCCTGGTGATCCACCTACCTTGGCTCCCCTGGCTGTGGCACCAGGGCCCAGCATGTCTGGGCTGCAGGCTGGTGGTGCCCCATTGCTGCCCCTGCACTACCTGCATTGTCGGGTAGTTCTGCCCCACAGGCTGGGGCTGGGCCCCCCCTCTGGGAGAGGAGGTGGAGGGAGTGATTTTCTTACTCGAGAGGAACTGCCAGGTATGGTGCATGGGTTGTTGTGCTGAACTGTTAGTGCACACCTATTTCAGATGGAGAGCATTGCTGTCCATCCTGGTGGGGCGGCATCACCCCAGACACCAGCATCCACCACTGCCACCACAATGAAGTGAAGGAGCAGTCCTGAGAGTTCCATGGGTGAAGACTTGAGTCACACTGCTGCCATGTGTGACACTCATGGGACTGGGATTCCACAACACCCTCTCGATCAAAGGTGCTCATCCCCCTCTTGTGTGACACACCAACCTTATCTGCTGTCCTGTCTGTCTTGTCTGTCTGCAAAAGCTTCCTCACTTACCCAACTTATCTCCTCCACATGTACCTATGTTCCTTCCCTAACATTCCACTCTCACCTTAAAAAAAAGGCACCTGTCCCAAAAAAAAAATCATTCCATACATAGTTCTCCATTTTGCACACATGTCCACTGGACACACATAATTTGAATTTGGTCCAATTGGTTTGAAAATGCACTTATGTTGTCATCCTCTCTCTGGGGGTAATACTTCAAATTCAGCTAATAAATCTGTGAAAGTACACATTTGCTGCTGTTGAAGAAATGGATAGCTATGGTTCTGTCCTACACCTGTCCTGCACATCCCTACCTGTATTTCACTATGTTTTTGCCCCTGCTGGCACCCCATTTCACCACTGTCCTATCTTCCCATTTTTTTTAAACTTTTTTTGCATGACTTAGCACTGCAGTGGCTCAGTAGCTCAGTGTGATAAATGCTAGGTATGTTATAGATTTGGGGTGGGAGGTTGGCATAATGGTTAAAGTATTTACTTTACAGACACAAGGTACAGGGTTTGATTCTCAGATGGAGTAATTGGCTAGCCTTAAAATGGCCCACAAAGGCAGGTAGCCTAGTACTAATCTATGACTCTATGACTCTATGCATTGATATATGCTTTTGAAAAAATATTAATCATGTTCAAAAAGTACACCTGTGCCCTATTTCTAACCCAGGACCACACAGCTGCAGAACAATGGATCAACCCACCAACCCACACACTGCTAATTAACACAGTTTTTTTTAATGAAAATATAGTAATGCTCAAATTCCCAACATTAAGCACATTGAAGCGATGCTGCACATTGAGCTGCACTGCACAAATCATCTAAGAGATTAATAGAAAAATAGTACTGTAATTGCACTCCAGTACAGACATACATCATTATAAAGCCACACACATAAGCTTAGATGTAAGTGAGGTATGTAATAGCAAGCAATCCTGCAATTATATGTACAACATTGTAAGAGCACACTTGCTAAGACATTAATGGAAACTAGGTTTTTAACTGGTACTCTGTTATACAAATACAGTACTCTAAAGCCATACACATAATAATAGATGTAAGTGCAGTATTTTACAGCAGTTAACTATGAAATGATAACTATAACATGTAATTATACCCCTACTATAACAGTGACTCTGTAGCTCAGTCTGTAAAATGCTTTGAGGGCATTAATGTTTGGTATACATGGTCCTAGGTTCAATTGCAGCTGCATCTAGCAGTGAAAATACATGTATGTGGACGTCAACATTATAAATTGTGGTATGTATGTCTGTCTCATCATCTATTTATCCACCCAAAGAAGTACAGTTGGAATGTCTGCATCCAAATAATAGAGGTTATAGGCCTACAGATAGGACCACTCTTAACTAGTTCTACTACAACACTGGAAAGCACAGAGACTGTCAGGATATGCATTAGCCTAAATTCCCAGAGAATGTTAAAGTGTGTACTGAAATTGTGGCCCAGTAATATCAGACAGCACCCCACAATGACTTTCTGGTTATATCACAACACACAACCATAGCTGCACAAGTAACATACATATATGGAGGTTGAGCTAGATGCAAGGGTTGCCAGCATACGTTGAACAGGAGACTACCATGTCTTGTCTCCCTGAGTCTCCACTGAAAATGAACCACTTAGCTCAGTCGGACTAACTTGGTCAACAAATGTAAAATAAGTAAATAATAATGTCATAACACATGACTTGGCAGTTGCCCAACTGTGTAACATCATGGTTAAAGTACGCTCTACCTTTTTTCTAGGACACACCAAGGAATCTGCCTTGTATTGTGTTACTGATACCAATGACTGATGTACTTACCTGAAACACATACCATAATTTCCATTGGGATATGTACCCTCAATCTGGCTCTGCCTATACAACAAGGTTGCCACAGGTCCCACCCTTACCCTTAAAGCTTATTGTCCTGCAAAGTGTTCACCCTATCTGCCTATGCCTATTGCCTGCAGCGTCACCTTCAGCTTCAGCCTGTACCAAGCACATTTGTATGTAAAAAGTAGCTGCTACAGACATTCCCTCTGCCATGATGATGTATAAGGTACCCCAATAATTTCCAACCCAATATATGAGAAAGGTGTTGTGATCTACACTGAGGCCTTATAATCTGTTCAGTGGTTGCATGGGATTGTCTGATTAAACTGCAGATCAGTTATGTTGGCTGCAATTATCATTTCAGAAGCACATATTGGTTCAGAGGGAAACATTTGCTAATGAGAACCATCTTAAAAAGATAAAGAATTAGTTAGGGGATCCACTGTGTATGAGAGTAACTTTGCAAGGTGAACTTGACAGAACATTTACATATCTGTACCTTTCAACAGAGGAGTATTGTAATCCATCGGGTATGTAACCATTTTGTTTCCAACATGATGCATATGTTTCAATATACTTAAGGAGAATGGGAATTAGATCATTAAGCCTTTATTAGATTTGTAAAGATGACATGATATTGATCTCCAAATGTGTTACACCTACAGAGGGACTGGAGTACAGTAAGGGTAGAATGCTTTTTGTTAATTAGGTACACTGGTCTCCTGGAAATTTCCCTTGATAGCAGTTGTAATACTATACTGCCATTTGTTTGGCACTGTTGTTTTTATATATTATAAGGGGGTGGGTCATACCTAGGGGCCATACTTTAATGGACTGCTGTGTTGGGTGTGTGATCATACATCATTATCTGTAATCGCACAAACAGGAATAGCTGCCTATTGCTACTATCCTAGTTGCATCCACACCCTTACTATGTTTGCATAGTGTTGAATATGAGATGTGTAATCAAGCAGTGAATACTGGTAGCCATCTGTTATTGGTGTATCTCTACATACTGTACTCCCACGTATGTGATCCTGACATGTGTTCCCATTTAGTTGTCTTTCAGGAAACATGTATCCCCAATGTGGGCCCCTTTTACAGATGCTGAAAATAACATCATCCTGGAGGCCTAGTGTCAACATCATCAACTTCTGCTGTCCATGGAGAGGCCAAACAGGGAAAAGTAGGCAACACTGTGGGCTGACCTGGTTCGCATTGTGAATGTAGGGTTGCCACCTTTTAACAAGGCCAAAGTGGGACATGGGGGTGTGGTCAATATGACACTGGCTACACCCCCACCACAGCATCACCACAGGTGTTAAAGGAGATGCAGTATTACAGTTAAGGATACAACATTGTGACATTACCGCATACTGAAAACTCAAACCATTTAAATGAAGTGAACTATTACTGCAAAAACACACATTACTCAGTTGTAACACAGTGGCATGCAAAAGAACTGGCTCGAAAAAATTGGCATGCAAAAGAACTGGCTCGAAAAACAGTGGCACACAAAAGAACTGGCACGAAAAACATTGGCACACAAAAGAACTGGCTCGAAAAACATTGGCACGCAAAAGAACTGGCTCGAAAAACATTGGCACACAAAAGAACTGGCTCGAAAAACATTGGCACACAAAAGAACTGGCTTGAAAAACATTGGCACTTGAAAGAACTGGCTTGAAAAACATTGGCATGCGAAAAAAAATGGCTTGAAAAACAGTGGCCCTTGAATAAACTGGCTTGAAAAACATTGGCACTCAAAAGAACTGGCTCAAAAAACATTGGCATACGAAAGAACTGAGGAATGGAGCAGAAAAGAGTTATTACAAATAGTTTGAAAAAGGTCAAATAATAAATGAGGTAATGTAGGGGTATTTTGGCCATTGAAAACTAACACAGATTGTAGAAAATGAAATGCATTATTTTTATCAAAGAACATGCCCACCTCACCCCACCCCTCAAGAAAAAAAGTTAACCACATTCACTGAACCAAAAAAACACTAAAATGAATGAGAATGCACAGTGGATACCACAGACCTGATTTAGCTTTTGACCACAGCAGTTAAAAGAAATGTATGGCACTAATTTACACAGTGTAATGATCTATTAATGAACATGCCCAACAGCAGCAATGGTCATAATCAGATTATAATGAAAACAGTACATTGTAAGTTTATTGAAGACACCACTAAAACACAAAATACAAACTTTGCTACTTATAAAAGCAAACTACCCTGTAACAACGACATGGTTTAGCACAATCTCAAATACACTGCATTAACTTCTGAGCATGCATCCCCCCAAAAAAATAAACATGAAAAAAGTCCGTAAACATTTTAACTTTTAAAAATACTTTTTGCAAGAGAAGTAAAATAAATTACAATGTAAAGTAGACTCCATGGGCTCCTTTTACCTCAAAACATAGCAAATAAGAGTAATTTACCCAGCACAGCGATGCAATAAACAGGCCCAAGTAAAAGCAGCACACCCATATTCACATTACAAGCAAAGCAGGACATTTTAACCTTATTAAAAATGCATACAACAATAGATGCACACATTTACAAGTATAAATGAAAACAATCTTGAAACAGCTTCAGCTAGTTGGCAACATGTATCTACTAGAATAATAAATACACTACATTAACTGTTAACATTCCCCCTCAAAAGTTAGTCTTGTACCACATACACATTGACTTGCAAGAACTAACAGGAAAAATTATCCAAACAGTATATCCTAACTTCCTGGAAACAGCATTAAATTGCACACATTTCCACACAAAATAGTGTAAACTATGCTCGAACATTTTCTATCTGCAAACAGAAAATACACAGAAAAAGCTACGACAATAGAAATACTTCACACTAAATTTACATTTCACTGCCCCCCACCAGAAATAAACAACTTCTATACACACAGTTCAGCCTTTTAAAAGTAATGCTTCCAAATCATACCCCCAAGAACAATAACAATTACATATACATACAGGTTTTATACCTTTAAAAACTACTACTCAAAAATCTCAAAATAACCACTGCACAGATTTAAATACTGCGTACTGCACCCCCATCTACCTCTAAACATTAAAAAACTAAACCACAATATATTCCCATTTTAAACTACTACTGAAAAATCTCAAAATAACCACTGCATAGATGTAAATACTGCATACTACACCCCCATCTACCTCTAGACATTAAAAACTTAAATGAAGCACAATATTCCCATTTTAAATAACTAAAGCCACAAAATACTATGTTATGTACTTACCAGTATCACAGTTTTTGCTGGGCTAGCTTGTTTCCTTTCTGCTGGAATGGCTAGTTGGCTGGGCTGGCTGGCAGGCTCCCTTGTTGGCTAACAGGCTCCCTTGCAGGCTGGCTTCTTTGCTGGCTTGCTGCCTGGCTGGCTGGCTGGCTTCTTGGCTGGCTGGCTGGCTGGCTGGCTTCTTGGCTGGCTGGCTGGCTGGCTTCTTGGCTGGCTGGCTGGCTGGCTTCTTTGCTGGCTTCTTTGCTTGCTTGCTTGCTGGCTGGCTGGCTTCTTGGCTGGCTGGCAGAATTTTCAGATCTTTGTCCCAATTCCCTTCGCAGCTGTAGAGCACTAAAACAAACTGCTCTACAGCTGCAACCTTTATTGGCCTCTTCTAGATAAATCCCCACCCCCTCCAATCCCTTTAGCCAATTACAATTTAAATTACACCACCAGGACCTAGCAGGGAATCCCTCTAACTGCAGGTGCGGGTTGGTGACGTAGCCGCATTGCCGTGGAAAACCCGGAAGTATTTTTGGCTTTTCCACAGCAAGGCAATGGCAATTTCATGAGCGGCAAGTGTGAAGGGGAAAACAGGACTTTTAAAGTCCCACTGTTGGTGAATGTGGGAAGCGGAATGAGATTGCTCAACCTGTGAGTGTCCCGCTGACAACGGGATGGGTGGCAACCATATGTGAATGCTATCAGTCACTAGTGCAGGAGATATGAGCAGGTGTGATGCAACATCATGCCACCGATAAGATCAATGCCGCATGCAGAAGAGCAGCAGTCACTGCCAGGGATCGTGGTGTCACTGATGGAGCACCTACGTCAGAACAACCACTGTCAGCCACTGAGGAATTCCTAGTGAACCAAGGAACACAGGACAGCTCCTAGGCATCCATCACATGGTTTGTAGTAGATGTGGGTGCCACCGTTTTCTCACAAGAGGATCAGCCAGGTATGCTTAGTTGCATCAGCAGTGGAATACTGTAGCATTCAGTGTGTTAGAGTGTACATAGTTTTACATGGGTATCAGGTATTTCTTTTTTTTGGGGGGGGGGTAGCTGCAATTTGAATCTCATGCTCAGATTGTGACCAACATACCAATTAACATAGTGCCTACTGTAAATGTGAGGTATTTGGATGTATTAGCCTGCAGTAGTGTAACATATGGTGCGCTGTGTACATTACCTCTCTCTCAAATTTTCACAGGACCATCAGGAATTGGATGTGGCCATTCACCTGCTCTTGGTAAGCACAACACTGTTTTGTTACAAATGTAGATTTAGTGCAATATTTTTGCTAAAGTGTCATCCCAGGCCTGCCGGCTGGATTGATGTACTGTCTGCATGATTGCCAGTTGTACAGATATTTTCTAACTGAACACAGTTTAGAATCATACCTATGCTCTGATAGATTTGACAGTATTTTCAGGACATTACAGATTGCCATATATGTCAACTGTGCAGAGCTTTGCCAAATGTCAACAGTGTACATCATTGTTGCTCATGAGATTCTTGATTAAAGAGATTTTTATTTACAAGTAACTACAGATGTTTGTTAGAAAATGATGTCCTCATGTCCTAATATATGAGGCTGGGGGTTAAACAAGTCTGCAATACTGACAGCATTGTATACAGCTTAACATATATTGCAAGACAGTACTGCAGACCACAGTAGTGTAGGTTTTAATGTACTGCTTTTCCCTTTTTTATCACAGGTGACCGGGGGTGGGGGTTAGTCTCTGTTACCTTCACAACCAAATGTCAGTGTCTCTTCAGATTCTGATGATGATGGTGGCCAAAGTGAGGCACAGGTGGGGGTTGCAGGGGCTGAATCTGTCACAGAGGCTGACAGATTCAGGCACAGGTGGGTGTTGCAGGGGCTGAATCTGTCACAGAGGTTGACACCCCTCTTCTGCCCTTATTATCACCATACACAGTCAGTATGCCTATGAATACCTAGTCCACTGAGGCCACAGATATCGGACAGTCAGAGGGTGGGGATTTTGAACAGGAAAGTGTGGCTACAGTTGCTACAGTGAGTGTCGATACTGGCCATAGCCAAAGAGGTGGCAAGGATCCACACAGGCAGATTGGCAGAGGTGCTCGTAGGAGGCCTGCTGTCCTTCCACCACCTGTTGCAGGTGTTTCATCATGTGTCACTCTGCATATGTATAGGGCCTTCATGGAGGCATAGGCACATTCCAAAAGGAACTCCAGATGAATGAACAGGGTTATGGATGCAGCACAGTTTGACATCCTTGACTGCTGATACCCTGGATAGGATGACGGATTCAGTGAAAAGACATTGGTCTGACACTGATCGCAGAATATCTGTCTTGAAATGCACATTGACTGTAATGGAATTTCTGGTTGGAGTTGAGCGTCAGACATGTGGATGTAGGTCAGCAACTACAACTGCTGAGAGTCCATGTGGCTGTGCACAGTCACGCTCCCATAGTGGCAATACATCCAGTGCTCCAGAGGGGAGTGTGCTATCCACACCAAGATGTGACAGGCCATGGGCTCATGGTCCTGGGCATTCCCATGGAGGACATGATCCCAGCAGACAGCAGTCACTCTCAGGTAGTAGCCCAGCATCTGACCGTAGGCATGGAGGTGCTTGTGCAACTCTTGGCAGAGCCAGTTCCTGTGTTCTGTGGCAGAGACGGTGAACTGTTAGCTCTACCATGTATGGTTCAAAGCTGTCCAACATACTGACACATAGGGCTAGCACTGACTACTGTGTTCATGCAGACATTCACACACCACTGTCAGAGTCAGGTCACTATAGACACACATGGCACATTTCCATGGTCCATCTTGCCTGCTTCCCTTACCGACTCACACACACACTCTTATCAACCTATTGAGTCAACCTAGGCCTCCTGCACCCCACACAGCACCCACTGCAAGTGATGATACCTGTGTCACATCCCTGTCATCCTTGTCATCAATGCAGGAAAATAAAGCTATGTGTCTGATGCACACACTCAGGGTGACTATCTAAATTACTATGTATTTGTTTCATCCACTGTTGCCTTTAACATGCCACTTGTACTGATCACTGACAGATATTGTCTGCTGCTATTTGTAATGAGTTAATCACATTATTTTGTGTACATTATGTTGGATGATGTTGTAATGGCTGTATACTTACAAAATGAAAGGTGCCTCATGAATCTGTTTATGTTTCAGTTTCAGAATTGCGTAGGACACACCTATAGGTATACAGGTGCAGCAAACCCCTAAACGTCTGAGCACAGGATGGAATGTCAGCACAGAAGACAAATGTTTTCAGAAAGGTAAAGCAGTATATGTCCATGGCTCCATAGTTTCATATGTGTATAACAGGTTTGTGTATCTGCATCTTTTACATTTTTTGTGATTGATGAGATTTCTATTGAAAAAAGGGATGGACTATGGGAGACCACGTTAGAATATCATTAATTATACTGGCAGCTGGTTTTAGAAGCCAGTAGATGGTCAGGTTTAAATGAGACTGTCTCCATCACCCCGGTTTTAAAATTGAGAGCTGCTAAGTTATAGTACTCACATTTTACTTATATTTTATTGTAACATTTTTGTATCTTTTACTTTTAAGTATTTAAGTATTTATTGTGATGGTTCATACTTAGATAGGTTTTATTATATGAATTTTATTTATGGTGACACCTACAAAAGTTTCATTGAGCATTTTAAGCATAATTTATGGTATTTACTTACTTATTTATGTAATGTACCTTTAAATTCTCATCCTCAAATTTTTATTTAATTGTATTTAATTGTTTTTACCATTTTATTGGTCCAGCTAGTTTGAGATGAGTATTTAATGAATTAATTGAACAAAATGGCTGTATCTAATGAAGTCTGTAAACAAAAACGTACTGGTTGTGTGTCAGCATTAATATTTTATTGTGACCTAATACCCAGCTGGATTTTACTGTGGTTTTGGATTAAGCACCTATATTTTATACTGTGGAAATGGCTGTCGAGTGCTCCTTTCGGTTTATTGGTTTATCTGAGCGCTTTCCTCCTGAACTTGGTTATGTGTATAACAGGCTAACAAGAACAATGGCTTCTTTCAGCCTAGTCATGCATCCCTAATCTCTGACAAGGTCTTGTACCCTTAATAAGTGTAAGCAGGGTTTTGGGAGCTGACACATCTACAAGCTGTGGTGTACGAGATAAACCATCTACAATTTCACTGTGTCCATTACAGACATTTGTCCTAAACCAGTTATGATTGTCTTATTCCACATCCCATTATGTAACTTGCACATGATGTTTGTTGCACCAGAAGTGTGCCTCATATGGATGGGGAGCCTCTTACATATAGGGTGTGTCGTGTGGGTTACATACCTGTCTTTCCAGCATGTCCTATTTATACCACAGTCAAGGTATAGCTGTGTAGAACAGGCAATTCTCATGCTTGTCCTTTCTTGGATATGCAGGAGTTATACAGTGGGATTTGAGATCTCCCTGTATGGAAACCATACACTAGCCTTATGGTCTTGACACAGTCTGCATAGGACATGTTATGTACAATGTGTATTGGTTTAGTGTGAAACTTCTGTGTCTGTTACAGTTGTCGGATATGCCTGTGTAGTTACATAGCAAAGGTGGCATTGCACTCCATGATAGATGTGATGAGTACCAAATACAGTGTAACAATGACATTCTGGGATTTACATGCCATAACTTTCTCTATAGGTTGTGCAACATTGAATGAATCCCCGCATCTTACTGACCAGTGAAAGTCAAAGGCTACATCAATCTCTGTGTCCATAAGGCCCTGACTAACGTGTCAACTGTTGGAGGTGTGCGGACAATATGATATTTTCCAGGGGTGGACGACTTCCAAAAGTATAGTATTGTGCAGTCCTTGGCATTTAGTATTTGTCAGTGGCTCTGACAACTGAATGTGTGTGTACGCCCATCCTGGTTAACTGAGGGTTCAGTGTGGGATTCAGTGACAGCTCCTAATTTGCAATCATCCACAAATGTACTCATTCTGAGGTCACTGACAGTGGCCATGACCATAGGGAAGGGTATGGCTAGGAGTGATAGTTCCAGGAATGATGTGTGAGGGAAGCCCACTGGTGACTGGCCTCGTTGTAGTGACTACCCAATGCTATCTTCCTGGATAATAACTGTCAGACACTTGGCTATCCACCGGCTGACATACTAGTTTATAAATAACCCGTACAGAGTTTCAACAATGCCTGATGGCCTAATCTTGTCAAATTCCTTCTCAGACTATGGTAGGGGAGTGAGTCATTTTCCCCTCATCATTTCATAGTTTAACACTCAGTGTAGTCGACTGGTTAGGGTAGGGTAGGCATGTTCTGACATTGAACAAAATAAACTCAGTTTGGGCCTGTGTCTACAGGTGTTCTATATTGTTACTGATCATTTCCATGACAAGTTTTTTCATGGCTTTAAATATAAGAGTATTGAGACATCTGGGGACAGTGCTTGTCACTGGCTGCTAGTTGCCCTGTGTGCAACAATTCCATCTTGGTTTCCAACGAGAAAGTCATCCAAGATGTCTGTGTTGGTAAAGAGCACAGGCCAACAATTGAGGTGGAAGTCATATGTACATGCTGTGAAGGTAAGGAGGGTGTGTTTGCACAGTTATTCTGCAGTTGTACACTAATCAAGCAGTGTGTACTGAAATGACACAATTACCTTGTGAAGAATGCTGACAAGAGGGGAGTCCCCTGGAATGCTGGTACCTGGCTACTACTACTGCTGGTCTCACCACAACCACTCTCTCCTGGGATACCATGCTCCTATACTTTGTCTCTCACCAGAAGCAAAATATTTAGTACCAAGCTCCACATGAGGAGCAGGTCACAACTAGTTGTTCATCTACATAGTTGTCCCACATCATGCAAGGCTCTGTAGGCTTCACATACCCATTTCCAGGCAGATGCCTTAATTAGCAACCAGAACACTCACTTGAGTTTGGCATGTATTATGTCTTGTATTCCAGGGTTGTTAGGACTTCACTAGGGTACTGACCAGATGGTGAGTCAGAGTAGAGTTGCAGCATCACAATATAATGTTCAATGTCTGGTAGCATAGGCACCCAATGTTGCTCAAACAAGCACCACAGCAGCTGTGGCCCCTGTTGGTGATAATTTCACAGCAGTTCATGCAGTCTGACCATCAACAGATTCATGGGGCCCATCTGCCTGACAAGGATTTGAGGCCTACTGCAGAGTTGTGGCCATCTTTGGCCAAAGTGTGTGTACCTCACACATGTCCTAGGTATGTCATACTGTACATTTATGTTCCCACATCATGTCACACAATATCCAGATTGCTGTCTGGTTGCTTGAGAGGCACTGTAGACTAGCAAGGCCAAAGTAATGACTGCAAAGTTGAACAAGGTCTCTGTGCATGCATAGATATCCACATTTCCACTGCAATGAGTGCCTATAGACAGTGTGTTTGAGGCCGTCAATCCCAAGGGTGTAGCAGCATGATCCTAGCTTAGCTGGAGTTGCCCACTGTCACATTTGTAGGTAAGCTATTGCGACCGTGCCTAATAACAGGATTATGGTTAATCCAAGGACCACATGCCTGGCTAAGCATTGTATCATATTATGGGCACTGTCAGGTGCTGTGTTACCTTAAGAGAACTACATAAAGATGATAGCATTTTAAAGTTCAGCATTTGTCAGGCCAATGCCTAACAATGGCCTACTGTGATGTACACACAAGCAAGACTCTATTGCTAATGGCATTATCAATGACTGCTGCCGAGATGTGGAAAGTGTCCCCACCCCAATACTCCTATGCCACATAAATACAATGTGTGCGAGATGTGACTATATTACAAACCTTGATTCCATGCTGTCACACACCGGTCAGTACATATAATAATGAGCAGTTTGTCAACATGCACACCTCATCACAAACACCTGCATGCGTGCAGCTCCTTACCAGATACATACACAAACAAAAGGCACCTCAGAGACACAATTGCAAGCTCACTAAACATAATCATACATCTGCAGAACACAGTAAACATAACAGCGCATGCACCACTCTTTCAACATACAAACACCTGAAGCAAAACATAAACTCAAACCTATTATTCATAAGTGATTAAATCATGAGACGCAATGATGTCCCTCACACCAGGTTACAAATGTGGAAGGTGACATTTAGCTGTCTGTGAGATACCAGGATACACCATACCACACATGCACACAGGTCTCTCAACATCAGGCAACGTTATGACGACTTCATAGGTCCTGTTTGTGTATACAACCTGAAACATACCTCAATGGAATGTATGCAGACACATGACTGAGCTTACAGACACTGTGTCCCTGGAGGGTATGCTTATAGCCTTCAGTTGTATTTCATCTTCACCTAGGATGATGGTTCAATACACATGGAGAATAACTGAAGTCAATAATTGGCTTATTGTGTGGTGTTACAGTAAGGGGATCCAGTACATGTCTGCCGGGGATGACTTGCTCAACAGACCTCTATGCTTTGCCACAGATGGTGTTCATCTGTCATCCCAGGGAGCTTGTGTACTCACCAAGGCTGCTGACATCCCCATAGTGCATCTTGTAGGTGGTGTCTCAAGGGAGAACTTTCCAATGTGGAAATACCATCTTCAAACAACGTGATAGCTATGCACTACACATCACTCACTGGAAGGTGTCCCCACCTTGGAAGATGCAGACATTTGCACAGTCACACACACACCTGGTTCAAGGCTGTGGACAGCACCACAGCCATACCAGGCTACATGCCTTTCCACATGTTCATACCTCAAACTGAATGTGTGCCAGGTAATGCAGGTATTGTATCCATATTCAATAAAGATAAATACCCATCCAAATTGGCTAAAGAGTGGAGACACTGCAGGTGCTATTCACTGCTGGTGGGGCCCCTAATCAAGTCATTGCCAGCTACAGAAGCAACTCCATGAATCAGGACATGCATTGTGCTTATTTGAATCTACTGGTGTCTATCAAGATACATCACAACAACATGGTGTAGGGTGACTTTCACTAACCATCAACTGTGTTGGTTACTTATGCTCAAACTCACTTGCCCAAAGGATAGTCCATGTTCTTATCTACAATGCCCTGAACCAGTGGACGGGCATCCCCACAAGGGGAACCAATGTACTGCATCAAGTGCTTACCAACATGAGTGACCACTGTAGCACCTTCATTATGAGGTCCTCTCTGGTGATATCTGACCTCAGGTCAGTCTCCTTAAAAGTAAGACTCACACCTGAACCCCCCCCCCTTGCAGGAAACACAGTAATAAACTTCAACAAAGCAAATTAAAATCTCCTATGCAATGGTACAAGCAGCTTGACTACACCTTCCCCCTCAGATGGGGCAAACAACTATGCCGAGCTCTACACCCATGCTTTATCCAAGCACCTGTACAGCTGCATAGACTCGGCTGTACCTGACAGGAGGAATATAAGCTCATCATGGCACAGAAAACTGGGAATGGTCATACAGTCCCCCAGTCATGTCAACCTCCTACAAGAAGGTCATCATGAGCAAATGTTTGTGGACATACTCATGGCCATAAACCCCATGCAAATGTATATGTAGTGTCATTTCCATCAGTAACACCTATGTTCCTGGTAAGTAGTACATCAGTAACAACACCTGATTTACTTACTGATAGATGATAGACCTGGCCACACAGGCCTTTCCACACAGGTTTACACCTACTTTACCATACATCGCCATGTCTCCCAAGTGGTGAGAAGGGAAGTATATCATGCTCATGTCATTAATGAGAGCACTGTCACCTGATAATGATGTAGTTATAAACGCCATGCACTCTTTCCTTAGCACGGCAATATTTGAGTGCAATGGCCATTTTGTCATGTACCTTTCCAAGGACCAGTGGTAAACACACACAACACAAAGTTTCCTCACAAGAGAACTTCAAGTCCCCAGTATCTGTCCTATGGGCATCATCTGAAATAACTGTCATTGTAGCTTGTGTCACATAGACTACTAAGGCATGATCTCTTCCTTGCATACACGCAATATGTTATCCTGCTGTACTGGAAATACTGCATATCTGTAGGCGGAATGGTGCATGGATTACTCACTGTAAGGACATTAGCCTGCTATGTGCCATTACTAATACATGGTGGTAGGGAAGACACATCTACCATACTTTAACAAACCTTTGCAACAGACTTCCACCTACTGGCAAGCAGTGCACCTCATTGGCTCTCTTCAGATGCAATCTGTATGACTGCCTGGATGATGTCATTTCAACACCGGGCTTCTGCCTGTGTCCTTCATGGACAGGGGCAATATGTGCTGATCATGTAAATAAGGGTAAGAACTTGACTAGGATTTTAAGAGACCTAGGCCCATTATGCTACTAATATCCAATGATCCCATAATTACATATGTTGATGTAAAAGGGTCTAACATCCACACACACAAACCTGGCTACAGTGAGAACAGTACCACTACCAATTAATGTCTTCAGAACACTGCAGAGCACACACACTCCAAGTTGGCTACAATCAAATTAGGACCTCTACCTATCTAATGGTACACACTACAGATCACAGTACTTAATGCATGCGCCGCAGCTCAAGTCTGCTATTGACATCTATTTAGGTAATGTTATGCTAGACGACATCAGCAGGCCTTGTTGTGGTCAAGAACTTGGAGGCCCATGTCATCTGCTACAACCAAAAACTGCAAAACCCTAGCTCTTTCTAAGTCATTGTGGTAATCATATTTATTTTGTAGGAAGATGCGTGCCTGCACACATACACACACACACACACGCAAAAAATACACCAACTGGCCTGGAGTGAGATTAGAACCACAGAATATAGCATTTATTGCACACACCACTGCTGAAATCTGTTTTATACATGACTGCAGGTGACTACTTGTGGAGTACATAAACTAGGCTTGCGTTGAACAGCATGTGTGGCCTGCAGAGCAAGATTGCTTGTCACTGCTCTTTGCATCCAGTAGCCTAGCTGTCAGATAACTGTTTCTTATCCTAGATATGTGACTACAGTACCCATTTTGGCCATATGTGGGTGTTTGCATTTGGATGAGAACGTATATATATATATATATATATATATATATATATATATATATATATATGTGTGTGTGTGTGTGTGTGTGTGTGTGTGTGTTGTATATATATATATATATATATATATATATATATATATATATATATATAGACACACACACACACGTGTGTGTGTGTGTGTCATGCAGATATATGGAAAGAGACAAGAATGTATGTGTTTACATATATATATATATATATATAGGTGTGTGTGTGTGTATATAAATATATATATATATATATATATATATATATATATATATATATATATATAAAAAATTGTTTATTTATTTGACATTTATTGACTGGGAAAGTCCAACTGGGACAAAGCCCTTTTGTAGTGGAGGCTCAGGGAGGAAAAGCTCCACAACATAAATATAAAAAATACATGTTACAATGGAAGTATAATACAATAAGATTAGCAATATATAACATTATGATAAAAATAAGAAAATAGATTAAAGGAAATTATTTTTAACAGAAGTGCATGATGGTATAACAGATATATAGAGCAGAAGATAGTAAAATGCAGAATGTTGACTGGAAACTAATAGAAATCAACAGAAGGAGAAATATGTTAAGGAAGGATAGAAGAATAAAAAAGAAAGAAGAAAAAATAATAAATAGAGTAGGCACCATGACCAAACACTATCCAATAAACCAGTAACCATTATGGCACCAAGTAATTGAGACACTCAAGTGAACTCACACTACACTTTATTGATGAAAAATACAGCAGTAGACAAGTTAAGGGCTTTCATCCACTTATGGACTTCATCAGAACTATTGTATTTTTCATCAATAAAGTGCAGTGTGAGTTCACTTGAATGTGTCAATTACTTGGTTGCCATACTGATTACTGGTTTAATAGAGTATTAAAAAAAGAGAAAATCTCTTTGCACCAAAGTCTTCTGCTAAAACAATATCAGTCCTTGAAAACAGCAATAAGACAGAAAACTCCAGATAGAGCCATTAAAACGTTTATTCGATAAAATACACAGTTAAAATAAGCGCTTTCAGGCCATATGCCCTTCATCAGATAACAGAACAAACTGAAAAAACACTTTTAAAATGCCAAACATCCTATCACATTTCAGTATTTCCACTGAACTAAATCCTCCCTGGACTAAATGAAAAGAGACATGGAGGAGCTCTCGGATTATATAGCCCAGGTGGGTATGACCCTAGCCCTGAGCAGCATCCTACCATCACCGAGAATGATACCACAGTACAAGCAGAAAACGATTGATTTCAACAACTGGCTAAGTTTCTGGTGTGATTCTAAGGATATTCAGTATCTGTCTGCCTGGGATGACAAGACTGACAGACCTCGATTCTTTGCCAGTAATGGCCTGCAACTGTCACCCTGGGCTTCCGGATAATGGGCAAGGCTCTTGCCACCCCTATAGTGGCTTTTTTAGACAGTGTTCCAAAGATCAAATTACCACCCTAACAGCTACAAACAAATGCAAACTGAGAGTAAATCTCAAAATGCACTCACTTGAAGCACTCCTTAAAATGGAGAACATCGACATTTGTGCCATACCAGAGACCTGGTTCAAGGAACCAGAAAGCAGCCCTGCACTACCAGGCTACAACTCATTCCACACCTTTTGGCCCCAGAATGTGGTCCAAAGATCCAAAGGCAGTGGTGTTTCCATATTCATAAAGGATGCACACACCTCCAGACTGGTAGTCCAACATTATGCATCTGAGATACCTCAGGTGCAGCTAACATTGCGTAAGACAGTGATTCAGGTCTTATCCTGTTATAGATCTCCAACCATGTCCCAAGACTTACACTCCATGTTCCTAAGCACCTTAGAGAATATTAGGGTCCAACCTAACACTCTCATACTGGGAGACTTCAACTACACCTCCATTAACTGGTAAAACTGCTCATGTACCAATACACTTGCCCAACATTTCCTGGAATTCATTAATTCAAATGCCCTGGACCAGCTCGTTCTTACCCCCCTAGAGGTAGCAACATCCTTGACCTGCTCATTCCTAACATGAGCGACCGTTGCTCTACACCAATAGTCAACTTCTCCCTGGTTAGATCCAATCACAAACTAATCACCTTGGAAATCCACATCCTTCCCACCCCCCACCCTCTCCCAAAAAAGGTAACCACCATGTAAAACTTCTCCAAAGCTAACTTTGGGATCCTAAAAACAGAGGTGGCTAACTTCACGGCACCCATGCAAATGGAGATCAGTTGCATGACTGCTGAATCATACACCAATGTACTGTACGAACATGTACACACATGCATAGATCTTGCCATACTGAATAGAACCAAGACGCTCTCCTCCAAAAAAGGAAGCCAATCTGGTGGCCTCCTGCCATAAACAAACTCTACAACAGAAGGAAGAAACTGATGCAGAATAAGGTGAAGTCCCAAGACTGGAAAAACTCCCTTATCAGCCTCAACAAAAAGTTGAGATCCCTCATCAAGTCCTCTAAAGCTAGCTATGAAAACAGAATTGCAGCAGATAATAAAGACAAATGCAAGGCCTTCTATAGTTATGTAAAGAATCTCCACGGCAATACCCAGATTTGCTCTGAGCTACTGCACAATGGTACCTCCTATACTGAGCCAACAGATATTGCCAATATACTGGCCGACAGATTCAGTGCCAACTTTACCCCTCTTCCCCCCCCCCCAAGGGACCAGTAACAATACCAGTAGATTGCCAGGCACCCAGTATTACTGCTGCACAGGTTAAAATAGCACTGCCCAAGGCCAAGAATACAGCTTCTATGGGACCTAACAATATCCCTGGCTGTGTTCTACATGAACTACAGAGTGAACTGGCATCTCACCTGTGTGCCTTGTTCAATCACAGCCTCACCTCAGGCTTTGTCTCTACCAAATGGCACACTGCTACAGTCATCCCTCTCCACAAAGGAGGAGTGACTACAAACCCTGGGAACTATCGCCCCATTAGCTTGACAAGTCTGATATGCAAAGCTATGGAATGCATCATCATGGACTTAATAAACAAGGATATAGGGAATCTCCAAACTCTTGATTCCACACAGTTTGGTTTTGTGAAGGGTAGGTTATCAGTAACTGAAAAAAATGCCAGCACAAAACTCAGTATATATCAGCAACAAAACTACAGCAACACTAAGGTAAAACTTAAGTGTTTTAATACCCGGTTTCAGCCTAACATGGCTTTCCTCAGTGGAACAAAAAAAGTACAAACAGGAAATGATGCACAAATGCAGGTTTAAATAAGGTCCATAGACCAATGAGGTGCTTCCAAAGGATTTTAGGCATGCCCATAATACTGCCTGAAAGAAAAACTGGAAGGAAAAATACAAACTAGAAAATAAAAAATAACAAGTAAAAAATAGATGATCCAAATAGCAAATATGGTAATAAAACATAAGTATGATAATACATTCAATATTGGATATATTAATTAGTTATAAATGATCATTTAAACCAGGACAAAATAGTGCCCCTAGCTTGATAATCCAGTATTTCTCTTTTTGGTTGAGAATGGAATGCCATCCCTGTTTGTTGGATCTGTCACCCAAAATTCTATCTACAATACAAAATTGAAATCTAGCAGTATGATGTTGTGTGTAGTGCCTGAACAGAGCGTAGGTATCTCTTTTGGATCAAATGTCACTACGATGTTCCGACATGCGTAATCTCAATGCCCATGATGTCTGACCCACATAAAATGAACCACATGTGCAAATCGCAAGATATACCACCCAATCACTATTACAGTTATCAAACAAGTTCATGTTAAAAATCCTGTCAGTGTTTTTACTGGAAAATTGTTTAGATGTGAATATAAATGGACATGATGAACAATGGCCGCATTGATAAGTGCCCCAAAGTTTGTCACCAGTCATCGTAAGTTGTTGATGTATAATGCCACCTGAACCCATCCTCTTATAATGTGAAGAAAATGAACTTAGTGTTCTCCTCTCGGTAACCATATTGACAAGTGTTACCGACTAAGGAGGCAATATCCTCATTGGCAGTGAGGATGTTCCAATGTTTCATCATGGTATTTCTAATCAAACTGATGTTACGCCCATAGGTAGTAATAAACCCTAATCCTCCATCCTGTGCATCCCTATTTCTATCACAATATTTGAGAAGGGAAGTTCTGGTGGAATTGGTTGCAAAGTGACGTGCCAACTGAATGTCAGGCTCCTTGTATCCCCTGGTTCTAAATCTGTAGGTTAGATCTTGTTGTGATTCTTCAAAGTCATTTTCTGTGGAACAAATCCTGCGTATCCTGAGGAACTGGGATTTGGGTATGTTCCGGATGATATGGCTACGGTGCATACTAGTTGCATGTAATAAAGTATTGTATTGCAGGTATTTACAAAATGTTTTGCTTCGTAAAGCACCATCTGGGTTCCTGATGACTGTTACATCTAAAAAGTTGATTTGATTTTGGTGATAAGTTGAAGTAAATTCAATACCCCATTTGTTATGGTTGAGGTATGACACAAATTTAGCCAAATATTCTTCATCGGAACGCCAAACTAACCAACAATCATCAAGATAAAGTCTCCAAATATCCAGCTCCTCAAGATAGATGTTATGTGTTTGATCATAAATGAGTTGCTCCTCAATGTAGCCCATGAATAAGTCCACATATATAGGAGCAAAAGAGCCTCCCATAGCGGTACCCTTCAACTACCAATAGCATTCACCTTGAAAGTAGCAACATTTTTTATTCAAAACATGTTCCGCCAAACAAATCAAAAGCGTATTGAAACCAACTGGATATAATTTGGCTCTATCTAACCAAAATTTGAGGGCCTCAAGTCCAGCCCAATGTGGTATATTGGCGTATAAAGCCTTGACATCTAATGTACAAAGTAACCACTCAGGTTCTAATTGGTTATCATCTATAATGGATAAGAATTGGGTGGTATCTTGTATCCTTGCTCAAATCAAATTTAGTAGTGGTTTCAAGTATGAAGTCAAAAACTCAGACAGTGGTTCCATCAATGACCCCATACCAGACACAATGGGTCTACCAGGTGATTTGTTCAGGCACTTGTGTATCTTAGGTAGTAAATAAAGAATCTATTGTTGTGGGTCCCGTACCATTAATTGTGATTTAACTGTGTCTGATATAATGCCCTCTGAAACTGCTAACTCAAGAAAATTGTCAATTTCTCTTTTAAAGTTCGGGGTGGGGTCAATAGATATTTTAATGTAGTGGGATGGGTTGGCTAATTGTCCATTTCCCTCCCCCAGATAATAATCTGTATCCATGATTACTATTGCCCCACCCTTGTCAGCCTGAATAATAACAATGTTTTTGTTGTCCCTGAGCTGTTGTAAAGCCAGTAGTTCAGGGGTAGAGAGATTATCTTTCAGAGGTGAAAAGTGATCTAGTCTGAAATGTATGTGCTTGAGTACAGCTTGCTGAAAGATAGCCACATTCCGATTCATAGGTGGAACAAAATTGGATTTATGGAATTTGAATTCTGTGGATCTTTGAGAATCAGACCTGGGTCCAAAAAACAATTTGAAGTTGATTCTGCAACAAAAACCGTTAACATCTTTGACAATATGAAATTCATCCACAAAAAACCCTGGAACAAAGTTTAAACCTTTATTTAACACTTTTGTTTGATCTTCTGTCAAGACAATTTTGGAAATATTCAAAATATTGTCATCTATCGTGTCATAAATGTTTGGATGAGTGTTTCGATTGTGTCTATCTTCGTGTTTCCTATGCTTTCTCCCACCCCTCCTCCTAGTAAGTTTAAATAATGTGTTTGGCTTTTAGTCTTTTTGGGAGTCGGAGACTCACCAGTACAAATACCCTCCATATCAGTCGTCGAAGAATCATCTCCTAAGGAGCTACTATATGTGTGAGACCCCTTGAGTATGGATCTAGGTCTTTTTTTGGGGTTGATATATCTGCCAGACCTCTGGCCAGTTTCCATGAACCTAACATTTTTGGTGGTCTCAAAGGGTCAGCCCCTCTGATAGTCAGTAATATCTCTGTTGAATTTTTTAATCTTTTTTTCTTTAGTCTGTTTTTCAAACAAAAGCAGTTCCTTTGACAGTTTATTAAGGCATATAGAAAATTGTGGGTGACCATCATATGTTTTAGCTTGTCCACACAGATCACCAACTTCTTTAATATTAATTTCAATAGTCCGTTCATAATACGAACTTAAAATTTGAACGAAATTCATAGATGCCTGTTGTTGTGCCAAATGCCATTCTTTGCTAAGGATGTCATCTATATTGCTCACCAAAGGCTGAATTTTGATTCTTAAGCCCCTAGGCATAATTTATTTGTTCATATAGGTTTTGAAAAGCCTCAAATGCCAAATGTTAGATCTCAAATTCTTCATGCCTTTGCTGAGTTTATAAAAAGCATCATTGCAGCCGTCAACTGGATCCATGGGTTGAGGAAGACCATCTCCTTCGGGTATACCAAAAACCCCGATATCATTTTTGTCAGCACAAAGGCCCTGAAGTATTTGTTCAAGATCCATGACAATAAGCTGTTCTATATGAAATCTATTCAGATCTCCAGATAGAATAAAAGCTAATATACAATAATATGCCAGTAAACTGTCAAATGGTAGTAAGCCTAAAGTTAAGCAAAAATGTATAACCAAAATTATTCCAATTATCAGGGGGGGCAATCCCAGTGCCACCAAAAATTATAGGTGAGATGATGTACATGTACCTATACACTTGTTTACCACCACAATCCTGCCCCCATACATATGCTAGTGTTAGTGTCTAAACACACCAGCACATATACAAGTACATACGCAATTGCAATTGCTATATCTGTATTTGAAACTAGTATATTTTTAAGGCCAAAATAAAATGTTTTTAGTCTGTATATGTATAGCTAATGTGTGAACCTGAGGAATAATATCAAGCACCCAAATACGCCAGTTGGGATGTTCTTTGAATAAGCCAAACAAGAACCATATATAGGAAGAAAAAAGGGGGAGGGGTGGGTGATGATTTACTTAAACATACTCACAAGAGAGGAGAGTGTGCTGAGCAAATGGAAAGAGTACTTTGAGGGGTTGATGAATGAAGAGAATGAGAGGGAGAGAAGGTTGGATGATGTGGGGATAGTGAATCATGAAGTGTAATGGATTAGCAAGGAGGAAGTAAGGATAGCTATGAAGAGGATGAAGAATGGAAAGGTTGTTGGTCCAGATGACATACCTGTGGAAGCATGAAGGTGTTTAGGTGAAATGGCAGTGGAGTTTTTGTAACCAGATTGTTTAATGAAATCTTGGGAAGTGAGAGGATGCCTGAGGAATGGAGAAAAAGTGTTTTGGTACCCATTTTTAAGAATAAGGGTGATGTGCAGAGCTGTAGTAACTACAGAGGGATTAAATTGATCAGTCACAGCATGAAGTTATGGGAAAGAGTAGTGGAAGCTAGGTTAAGAAGGGACATGATGATTAGTGATCAGCAGTATGGTTTCATGCTGGGAAAGAGCACTACAGATGCGGTTGTTGATGGAGAAGTACAGTGAAGGTCAGAAGGAGTTGCATTTTGGTTTTGTAGACTTAGAGAAAGCATATGACAGGGTGCCTAGAGAAGAGTTGTGGCATTGTATGAGGAAGTTGGGAATGTCACAGAAGTATGTAAGAGTGGTACAGGATATGTACGAGGGAAGTGTGACAGTGGTGAGGTCTGCAGTGGGAGTAATGGATGCGTTTAAGGTGGAGGTGGGAATTACATCAAGGATCAGCTCTGAGCCCTTTCTTATTTGCAATGGTGATGGACAGGTTGACAGACAAGATCAGACAGGAGTCCCCGTGGATTATGATGTTTGCAGATGACATTGTGATCTGAAGGGAGAGTAGGGAACAGGTGGAGGAGACCCTGGAGAGATGGAGATCTGCTCTAGAGAGAAGAGGAATGAAGGTCAGCAGGACTAAGACAGAATATATGTGTGCGAATGAGAGGGAGGATACAGGAATGGTGAGGATGCAAGGAGTAGAGGTGGCGAAGGTGGATGAGTTTAAATACTTGTGATCAATAGTTCAGAGTAATGGTGAGTGTGCAAGAGAGGTGAAGAAGAGAGTACAGGCAGGATGGAGTGGGTGGAGAAAAGTGTCAGGAGTGATTTGTCACAGACGAGTACCAGTAAGAGTGAAAGGGAAGGTCTACAAAAATGGTAGTGAGACCAGCTATGTTATATGGTTTGGAGACAGTGGCATTGACAAAAAAGGCAGGAGTTAGAGCTGGATGTGGCAGAGTTAAAGATGTTAAGATTTGCACTGGGTGTGACGAGGGTGGACAGGATTAGGAATAAGTATATAAGAGGGTCAGCTGAGGTTTGGAGACAAAGCCAGAGAGGCAAGATTACATTGCTTTGGACATGTGCTGAGGAGGGATGCTGAGTATATTGGGAGAAAGATGCTAAGGATGAAGCTACCGGGTAAAAGGAAAAGAGGAAGGCCTAAGATAAGGTTTATGGATGTGGTGAGAGAGGACATGCAGGTGGTTGGTGTGACAGAGCAAGATGAAGAGGACAGGAAGAAATGGAAACAGCTGTGGCGACCCCTAACGGGTACAGACGAAAAAAGATGATGAGGTTGCCTGGGCTAATTTGAACAGGTTATGTTTTAATTATCCAAGACGAAGCATGGCTTAGAATTCACTCATTCTGTGGACAAGACACAGATATATTATTTGGATCATGAAGTTGTTGGTACAGTGGAAGCTGAAGGGGAATATGCCTTGTATAGAAAAGCAATGGCTGTGAAAAACTTCTATGCTTCCAGCAGGCATCCTCCTCACTTATTAGATTCATTCTCTTATGGGGAATTTTATAGAGCAGTACAGAATTCCTCAGAAGAAAGTGTTTTGAGGAACACCATTGCAGGCATGAAGAATAGATTATGTGATAACATTATACTGAAAAGCAACTTTCTTTGACCCAGAAGAAGGTTTTGAATGCATAGGCTATTAGAATTAGTAATGAAAATATGTTCCATAGATTTAAAGAAAATGCAGAGAAATTATTGTTTGTAACAACATATAATACTTTTTGTCAAATTTTGGAGAAAATAGTGAAGAAAAACTGGTATGTTTAAAATAAAGATCCCTAGGTAAGGAACCTTTTATCACAAAGAGTGATTCTTTTTTCATACTGATGTAATAAAAGTCTCAAGGCATGTTTAACTCATACCCCGGGATTCAGTAAATTGCAAAGCGTGCAAGGAGTTTACATGTCTACACTGTGGTGCACAGCGAGCAGCAATGTACATTGCATATTAATGCTGCTCACCACATTTAAACATAAATAAGCAATGTTTCATGGCCGGCAATGCTATAGCCAGCCAAGAAACTTTGTAATTGAACATGGATAGCACTCCTGTTTAAATCAGAGCACTGATGGTCCATGGTTTTGCACAAAATGCCACAATGATCACCAGGGCTTCACAGATAGCTCTCAATCTCTTTGTGCAAGACATCTGGACAAAGGCCAACATAATGGGGGAACAATGACAAAGGAAAAGGGACATATTTGACATATTTGCCCTATAGAAATGTGCTAGAATAACCCAGGGTTTGTGTTAAGATACATTTTCTGAAGGATATGAAGTATGAGACTCAAATGTACATAATATTGAGTCACATCAGTCCTGAGATCATCCCAGTTATATGGCAGAAAACAACAAATTTGATAAGGAACACATCTGGACATTCTATGAAAATCCAAAATGTGGATGAGAGCTATGAGTGTTAAGTATATGGTCCAAACACAGTACAGGACAGTGCATCTACAGTGCAGAGTATTGTGAAATGCCATCCCTGGCATTCTGTACTGAAGCTGTGTAAATGACTTGTAAAGATATATAGACTACCATGTAGAATAAACACTCAGGGGAAGTGTGTGCATTGAATAGGGTTACACAGATGAATTGTAGGAATGAAATCAGGGAAAGAGGACAGGTGAAATAACCTAATGTACAGCAGATGAGGGTATGTCAATGGAAGATGGCTGTAGCAGCAACACTAGTCACACATCAATATGGTAGAGGAGGGACTGCACACTAAAAATGCGTACTATGTGAGTGACACACAAGGTGACATAACAATGGGGAGGACGTCTTTGTGAAATTAGCATCCTTACATGAATAATGCATAGGACATCTATCAGGAATCTGACATACAATTAGAGGTAGGGTGTATATTGTGAAGCTGTGCAAACTGATTTGCCTGAATATAAGTGTAAACTCATGTCCAGTAAGTGGGACACAGGTAAGGGCTCATGTACAACATTACAAGAACCAACCACAATCATGGACGATATCAGAATAATGCCACAAGTAATGCCATACCTCTGACATAACATATGTGATTCAGAGTGATCAGAGATGATTCTGCACAAACACACCTGTACAACTATTATGATATAGCCACACTCTATGAGAGTGATCATGCACACTATCCTCGCTCCATAACATCTGCTGGAGGTGTAGGAGAGACACTGCTACACCTATATGCGGCATTATGTGCAATACAGGCTAGTTGACATGTATGCATGGTATGCATATATATATATATATATATATATATATATATATATATATATATATATATATATATATATGGCACAATTCACATTGTCACAAATTATATCCACTCCATTAATGTTGTCAAACACCTATGTATCTAGTGTGTACATCACCAGAACAGGTAGCACACATGCATCTGCTGTAACAACTTGATGGAGGTTCCATACCATCAAACAGTAATATTTATGCCACAAAAAGAATACCTAGGTATGGCCAATAAGCTGTGAGACAGCTCACTGAGACAAAGGTGGTACACTTTAGTTATACATCAGTAGAAGATATGTAGGTAGGTCCACGAAGAAAGGTGCACTGTATTCAATTACTGGGGTGATGAAAGCTGGGAAATGTGGAAGTATTATGGCCTCTGATGTGGATGCCCTTCACATACTCAGTACTTGTGTTACATACAAGGGAGTAGTCAGCACTGTGACCACATGCTGGTGGATGCTCCACTTACCATTTAGCCCAGGACACAGGTCACATACCTATTGGTCTGATTATATGGTGTGACATCTACATTATACTTAGGCTGTGTTTTTGTTTTCCTGACATAACAAATCCCCCATCCCCCCATGTTTTATTGTCATTGCACGTGTTGTTATGGCTGTGGCAGCAATCTTTGGTGTGTTTTGA
Organism: Protopterus annectens; assembly: GCF_019279795.1. Classification (NCBI taxonomy): domain Eukaryota; kingdom Metazoa; phylum Chordata; order Ceratodontiformes; family Protopteridae; genus Protopterus; species Protopterus annectens. The sequence continues at coordinate 545,629,356 of NC_056748.1, read as the reverse complement.
TGCTGTCTATATTATACTAATATCACAGTTAAATGATTGCCCACAATCTGTAGTCCTTCAGGCAGCTATTTGGACACAGGATGTGTATGTTATCTGTGATCTCCATCACTTAAATATTAGACAGTTAAAGCCCTAGCAGACAGCCCTGATGTACAGACCTGATCACTGGACCTGAGATATAGGTCACTTCATACATTTCAACATAGTGAGATGCCATGTATGTGATACACTGGTATATCCATTTGATGATATAGCTGTTTATGGCCACACCTGACAGTGCTGATTAAATAACTCAATGTGGATTGGTGTCAACTGCCTTGGCCTGGTTAAGTTCCACAGGATGAGAGTGCTGTCATCAAGCATACCCTCAATAACCTCTTTGAGGACATCTATCAGATGTAACAGACATGATGTAGCATTAACATCTCACACAGGATTGTTGAACACAGCTGGGATATTACTAATGTGCATTTAGAAAAGGTCCATGATGACGTGTTGGTCTACCTCACAGTTCAATAGAGTCAGGATCTGTCTATACATGCATACATCAGGTGCTGTCCCCCCAACTCACTTCTACAGGAACACAGCCCATGTGGAGGGTGTGCTGAAGTGTGTATCCAACCATATCAGGAAGGTCTATGTACTGAGTCATGCCATAGGCAATCTGTGATGTCACAACCCATTTATTCTGTCTGATAGGCCTGGATAAAGGTAATATGGTGCATACTTACTATCGTGATTTGGCCTAGGGTTTTGACACAATGTCTCATGCAGGTATCACTGGGAAACTCTCCCATCTGGGAATTAAACCTTTCATCACTAGATGGGAAACCACCTGGCTCACCAATAGAACATATACTGTGAAAGTTGGTGAATAAACCTTGTCTAGAGGAAAACAGTTTTTAGTACTTTATAAAAAAACACCTATCCAGGCATGTCTAAGGTCAGCTCCCAGTGTTTTTTCCTGTCTACTTGATGAATCTGGGCATCTTGGGACAATGCAGCAATTGCCTCATGTACACAGACAACCCTCGACTCCTACCACCCAACAATACAACCTGTGAGAGATGCACTTTATATAGCCAAACTGGAAGCAAAGCTCTCTTCACCCAAGACTGGACTAGACAGTCAAGAGAAGGTAAACACTTGCACCACACCACACTCATCACATAGTCCCTCAAAACCTACACCACCAAAACACTCACATAGAAACACAAAACACACACCTACATTTGCTGAGGCTCTCAATAAAAATCTACCCAAGCAACAGGGACCTCCAAAGCAGAAAAGCAAACAACCTCCACCCCCAACACAACCCAAATGACACATAGCCCACAAACTAAGTGTGCCACTCAACCACAGCCCATAAGGCATAACAATGTACCCAACACTCTAATCATAGGTGACTCTATAGTCAGGCACACTGATGTTCCACTCACCAGGCTAAACAAGGAGAAAGTTACTGTCAGCTACCTGTCAGGTGCCTGGATCCACCACATAACGCATGCACTCAGGTCACTCCACAACAAATACAAATATGACTCTGTCATTTTTTCATGTTGGTGTGAATGACCTGAGACATAACCTCGCTAGACTGCCTGAAAAGAGACATGGAGGAGCTGCCCGATCTTGTAGGCCAGGCTGGTATGACCCTAGCCCTGAGTAGCATCATGCCATCATCCAGAATGATACCACAGTACAAGGACAAAATGACTGACTTCAACAACTGGCTAAGCTTCTGGTGTCATTCTAAGGGGATCCAGTATCTGTCTGCCTGGGATGACATGATCGACAAACCACGATGCTTTGCCAGAGATGGCCTGCATCTGTCACTCTTGGGATTTCAGAGACTGGCTAAGGCTCTTGCCACCCATATAGTGCCTTTTTTAGGCAAGGATCAAATGACAAATTCACCACTGTAACAGGTATAAGCAAGCAAAATCTGAGGGTAATGCCACTCAATGCTAGAAGTCTAAACCTCAAAATGCACTCACTCGAGGCACTCCTTAAAATGGAGAACATCGACATCTGTGCAGTGACAGACACCTGGAGCACCCCTACATTACCACGCTATAATTCATACCACACCTTTTGGCCACCTAACCTGGACCAAAACACTACAGGTGGAGGTGTGTCCATATTCATTAAGGATATCCACACCTCCAGGCTAGTTGCTCAGCATAATGCATCCGAGATTATCCATGTGCAACTAACTCTAGGCAAGACTGCAATCCAAATTGTAGCTTGCTACAGATCCCTCACCATGCCCCAGGATTCCCACTCCTCATTTCTTGATACACTGGAAAATATTAGGGCACAAGCTAACACCATAATAATGGGTGATTTCAACTACCCCACCATTAACTGGGAAAACTACTCATGTACCATTTCTTGTGCTCAACGTTTTCTGGAATTCATAAATTCCAATGCCTTGGATCAACTTATCCACACCACCACTAGGGGCAGCAATATCCTAGTCCTGGTCATTATCAACGTGGGCAACCGGTGTTCCACACCAGAGGCTAAGTCCTCGTTGGTCAGATCTGACCACAAGCTGATCACCCTAGACATCCACATCCCACCCACACACCCCATTAGGGAAACCACCGTAAAAGAATTTCTCCAATGCCAACTTCACGTTTCTTAAGACAGAAGTGGCAAACTTCACAACATCCATGCTGATGGACAATAGAGGTACGACTGCCGAATCCTATACAAATGCACTTTATAAGCACTTACACAAGTGCATGGATTGTGCACTCCCTAACACAATCAAGATGCTATCCTCCAAAAAATGAAAGCCAATCAGGTGGTCCCCTGCCATAAACAAACTCTACAACAGTAGAAAGAAACTGTTGCAAAAAAAGAGTAAAATCCCATGAGTGGAGGAACTCCCTGGTCAGCCTCAGTAAGAAGCTGAGATCCCTCATAAAATCTTCCAAAGCTAGTTATGAAAACAAAATCACCACTGATTCTAAAGACAACCATAAAGTATTTTATAGCTATGTCAAGAATCTCAATGGCAACACTCAGACCTGCTCTGAGTTACCGCACAATGGCACTAAATATACAGAACCAACTGATATTGCCAACATTTTTTTTATTTATTTATTTAACATTTGTTGACCGGGAAAGTCCGACTAGGTTCCACAGATCCTGTTTTCAGCAGAGGCCTGGGGAGAAATGCTCCAAAAGCATGTCTTTAGAATGTGGGAGGAAACCGGAGTACCCGGAGGAAACCCATGCGAACACAGGGAGAACATGCAAACTCCACACAGAAGGCACCCCAGCCGAGAATCGAACCAGAGAACCTCTTGCTGTGAGGCGACAGCATTAACTGCTGCACCACTGCGCCACCCATATCGTCCTGCAACATCCTAGCAGATAGGTTCAGTGCTAACTTTAACCCTCTCTCACCCCCTAAAGGGTCCATCTCTATACCAGAAGAATGCAAAGTTCCTGTAATCATGGCTACACAGGTAAAAAACACGCTCTCCAAAGCCAAGAACACAGCATTCATGGGACCTGACAACATCCCAGGCTGTGTTCTACATGAACTACAGAACGGACTGGCACCCCACCTAAGTACCATGTTCAATCATAGCCTCACCTCAGGCTTTATGCCCACTGAATGGCGCACAGCAACGGTTATCCCACTCCACAAAGGGGGAGCCACCACAGACCCCGGGAACTACTGCCCCATTAGCCTGATGAGCATGGTCTGCAAGGCTATGGAACGTATCATCATGGAACTTATAAACAATGACATTGGTAATCTCCAAACTCTAAACCCTACCCAGTTCAGGTTTGTAAAGAGCAGATCATGTCTCCTAAACCTGATAGACATCTTTGAAGCGATCACCAAAGCCGTAGATGAGGGTAAGGTGGTTCACACAGCCTATCTAGATCTCACCAAGGCTTTCTACACCATCCCCCAGTCTGGAATTATAGATAAACTCACTAAATTAGGTATAAATCCATATGTCACAAGACGGGTTGCCAAATGTCTCACTGACAGAACCCACACTGTGAAAGTAGCAGACTCTAAATCCAACTTCAGACCAGTGACAAGTGGAGTACCACAGGGTTCAGTCCTGGGTCCTCTCCTGTTTGGTATCTACTTCTTTGAAGTACAGGCTAACACAGAAGGTCTTTGGCTAACAAAGTTCGCAGATGACTGCAAACTAGGAGCCATAATCAAAACTCCTAATGATGTGGACATCCTACAAAAGGGCCTCATTGAGACATATGCCTGGTGTCAAAGCCATGGCCTCAAGCTCAATGCCAAAAAGTGCATTGTCATCCCTTTTAGTAAAAAATCTGTACCCATGAACTACCATATAGGCGATAGTCTACTTAACACCACAAGTGCGATAAGAGACCTTGGGACACAGGTGGATAGTAGTCTCTCCTTTGATAATCACATCACCACAGTAGTCAGGAAATCTTTCTACATGGCACACCTTATCACAAAAGGTTTCTCATCCAGGAAAAAAGAGGTCATTGTTCCCTCTACACATCACTCATTAGACCCATTATAGAGTACAACACCCCTTTTGGTATGTACCTCACAAGACATCTACAACAACTGGAAAGGCCACAGAAATACCACACAAAGAGGATTACTGGCCTCAAAGAGATGCCCTATGCAGATCTTCTCAAAAAACTCCAGCTTTACTCCATCACACATCGCCTACTTAGAGGCGATCTCTGCCTAACATACAAAGCTAAGTCAAACCCAGAGCTGTTGGACATGCTTCACTTAAAGTAATCCTAATCACTCCGAGCTACACACTCTAGGGACCTAAACTTTGTCACCACAATAAAAAGAACATGCTGGAGGGATAGATTCCTGTCCCAGAGACTTCCCATACTCTGGAACAAACTACTTATCTATATCAAACAAAGCTCCTCATTATCACTCTTCAAGAAAAATCTTGATGATTGGATGGGAGATAGGAAATTCACTCCGGGGATCACTTCTGTGGCTCTGCTCGACAGGGGCACAGGAAAATAATTTTCTTGGGTGGCGAAAGCCAGGGTACCATTTGGCTTGGCTTATCTAGGCCCTAGGGCCAATAGCCTAGTACCTACCTATAAACCTAGGAACTGGTAGAGCTGTAACCATTGGCATACCCCAAGGATATGTGCTTGGCACTTTACTGTTTTAACTCTATTTCTAGACAGTTCAGGTCAAGTATATGGCCTTTGGCTTACTAAGTTTACTGATTCTTCCATATTGGGTGCAATAATTGCATCTACCAATGATGATAACATACTACAGAAGGAGCGAACACACACAAATGATTGGTGACAAAGCCACACAATCTGCAAATACATGCAGTAAAGTGTTATTTTGTCCTTCTGAAAATTAGAATCCCATGTTAATTACAGCATTGACAACAGGCCTGCTATGCTGGAACCCAGTGATGCAAGCAATGGAAACACATGTAGATAGCAATATGAACTTTGACCACCAAGTGTCCACACTGGAATTGAAAGCTTATGTTGTGCACATCATAAGTCACACCATCATATTTAGATCTTACGATTGTATGACAGCACTGTACTCAAACCTCATCAGAACACTAATAGAGTATAATGCTCTCTTTTGCATGTACCTCATCAGACACATGCAGCAGCTGGAGAGACCACAGGGGTTTCACACTAAGAAAACAGGCCTATAAACCACGCCATGATGTATGTGGATAGACTGAAAGCCATGTCACTGTAATCTAATCGTATACGATGACTTGACTTCTGCCAGGCCTCTAGGCCAATCTATGCCTCTGCCCTAGTGGGAATAGTGCATATCCACAAATCAGATATAGCTTATGACATCAGCAGTGTCTGTTGAGGAGAATATGATAATAACAGCGTCCCGCATGCTGGTGTAAAAGGCTCTTTGTAATATGAAGCAAGAGCAAAAACACACACATACATACACACACACACACACACACACACACACACACACACACACACACACACACAGGACACATGGACACACACAAGCACACACAGTTGACTGCTGTGAGAATAAAACCCCTACCTAAGTACACAGACTACAAAACTCAATACTCTATGCAAGTGTCACAGCACAATTCTAACTTTTACAAAGCTGTAGGTCATATTTTAGTGGATGACATCAGCAGGGCATGTTGGACAGAAGATGGGAGGCCTTCATGAAATGGATGTGTAGGCATGTGCAAGTATCAAAATACCATCAATCCATAGGATTGGAGCAGTAACTGTAGGATACACACTTCTGGTCAGAAACAAATACACACACACACACACACACACACACACACACTTGACAGCAGTGAGAAAAGAACACTTACCTAAGTACACAGACTACAGGATGCATTAATTTACACAAGTGCCATGGCACAAGTCTGGCATTTACAAGACTGTAGGTCAGCTTATAGTGGATTACATCAGTAGGGTTTTTTAGAGAGAAGATGTTTGGAGGCCTGCATGAAATGGATGTGTGGACATATGCAAGTATCAAAATAATGTCAATCCATGGGATTGAAGCAGTGACTGTAAGATACACACTTCTGCTCTTCTGTCTAGACTCACACACACACACACACACACACACACACACACACACACACACACACACACACACACAGTTAACTGCAGTGAAAACAGAACCTGTACCTATCTAAGTACAGAGACTACATAACTCAGTACTTTATGCATACGTCACAGCACAAGTCTGACTTTTCCGATACTGCAAGTCAAATTATAGTGGATGACATCAGCAGGGGATGTTGGAGAAAAGACGTAGGGAGGCCTCTAGCTTCATAGGTTCATAGGAATACTAGCCTAATAGGCCTAGCACATTTACAAGCTCAGCTGTGCAAAAACACAAGTACCCTTATTGAGCAGTTAAAAGGTGATTGTTAGCAGAGTAATTTTGTAATCAGCACTGAATGGCCCTCTCCATGAGGGATACAGGTTAAACCCGAGGGGTGAATTTACAATCACCCACCCAGTTGTCTCAAGGTTGCGTTTGAATAGGGTCATTAAGGAGTACTGCCTCACATGCAGTGAGAGCCTATTACAGAGGAGTGGCAATTGCTGGGAGATATAGCTGTCTCCCCAGCATGTTCTTTGTATGTCATAGGCTAGTTTGAGATCCCTGAGAAAGTTATTCTTGTCCCATTTGATTTGAAGATCTCCAGCATTTCCAATAGAGCAGGGTCTGAGACTGCTCTGTAGGCCAGACATAGGTCACCTGTCAGCAGTCTGCATGATACTGAGTACAGTGGCACATCTTTCAGTCTTTCCATGTATGTCATGTTTTGGAGGCCCTGGATTCTCCCGGTTACAAACCTCTGTGTTTTCTCCAGTTGCTGCAGGTATCTGGTGAGGTACAGACAGAAGGGAGCATTGTACTCAATTAGTGGTCTGATCAAGGTAGACTACAGCAGAGCTATGACCTCCCTGGTCTTGGATGTGATGGCCTTATTTGTGAGGTGTGCAATGTAGAATGTGTGTCTCACCACTATGTACACATAATGATTGAAGTGTAGACTGCTATCAGCATGTGTTTCCAAGTCTTGCAACACTATGTTTGACATTAGAGATATGCTATACCTATCATAATTAGCAGGAGTACTTCATTGCCAAAGAGGACAATGAGGAATTTTTTGGTTTAATGTTCAGTCTGTGAGTTTGGCACTAACTATTTGTCTGTGTCAGCCCCTTCTGTAGTATGTAAACACTGTTGGGGGACTCTATACCACTATGTCCAGTTGACAGTCAACTGCATACTTGGTAATATACAGGTCATCTACCTTTGTCTGGGCTTCAGAGAAATAGTTTCCAAACAGTTTAGGGCCAATCACAGATCCTTGTGGCATTCCACTGGTAAGTGGTCTAATGGTGGAGGTGCAGTCCCTGTCAGTGAGTAAGTTGGCTATCCATCTAGTAATGTATGGGTTAATTCCCAGATGGGAGAAGATTTTCTCTATGATACCTGAATGGGGGATAGTGTCAAAGGCCTTGGATAACTCATCATAGGTGGTATGTCTTGTTATCCTTCATCCAGGTCTTTGAGGTCAGTATCAAAGAAGTCCACTGGGTTTAATAAACAAGATTGTTCCTTGGAAAACAAACTCAAAATGTGTCAGTTCAAGTGTGTTGAAGGTCACCTATTTCCCTGAAGATAAGGATACGGACCATTCTTATTCCTTCTCTAGCCTTGCAGATAAGGCTTTTTAGGCTTATGGGTCAATAGTTCTAGTTCTGCATGTTACCAAATTCAAGTGCTTTGCATATCACACAAAATTTGATATTAATTTCTGTAGCGTAGGTGATATATGTGTGGAAAAAGAACTGAGACACCAGGGTTGCAGTGTTTTGGGGAGGCAACTTATGGCTGTATAGTAAATATGTGACATATTTTTAGATAAGGCCTTCAGTTTGTTGTTTCCACATGTAATTTCATGTCGTAGACTCCTAGGAAATAGTCAGTAAACAGCAGTAATACATAATAATACTTACTTTTCCATAGTGCAGTGAGCAGCAGGTTTGCGCCTCTGTTGGTAAAGTGTTTGCACATGCAAGATACACATTTACAATACTTTGCATGTTTACATATAGTTAAGCAGTGTGCAAATGTGAGTCTCGCTGGGAAAATTTTGAGAGTTAGTATTAAGTCTATGAAACACACCTGCTGCCTAACTGCCTCTGTGGAAGCAGGTATAAATATATTGACACATTTCTTTCTGAGTCTAGACAATACTGGGTTTGAATCCAGGTGTACCAAATACTATTAATGACTTTTACATAAACATTGATAATGCAATGACATGAATTCTTTATAGTACATGTGTTGCTGTGTGTTTGTATAGGGGTTAAGCTGCATTGCGTGAAGGTACAGCACTGTGCCACTGCTCACTGTTGCTGCACATTGTCTTGCAATGTGCACCTCTGCATAAACATAGAGCCCACAAAGTGAAGGGATCCATTGTTTTTTCTGCTACTTATGTGTGTTCTGTGTGATTCTATTTTTTGATGAGTTTAAAGGTGTTAAAATGGCATAGATAGGAAAGTGGTGAAATGGGAAGCCAGGAGGCAGAACAAAGGGAAAGCAGTTTAGACATGTGCAGGTAGCAAGTGGAAGGTAAGAAAAAAACATAGCTATCCATTCCTTTAACAGTGTAAACTGAACATATGTGCAGAATATTAACTGAATTTGCACTGCCACCTCCATAAAGAGGGGTGATAACAATGCAATCATGTTGTATAGTCAATTGGACCAAATCAAGTGTGTTAAGAAGACACATGTGAAATGGAGAGCTATGTATGGGAAGATTTTTTTTTTTTTTTTTTTGGAGAGGGACCCATTTTTTTTAATTCAGTAAGAGAAGACTGCTGGGTAAGAGATGCAGGTATATCTGGGTCAGATAAGCTGGGTAGGTGAGGAAAAAAATGAAAACATACAAAGCAAACAAGACAAGAGGCAGGGGCAGTGATGGAAACAAAAGTTTGGGGATGCCATGGTTGGGGTGAGGGAGGGGACAATGCAGGCTCATGCCTGTAAAGCTTGGAGACAGAATCGAGTCCTCACCCACTCGACTGTCATCACTGTCACCTTGCTCCACTGGTGGCTGCAGTGCTTAACATCATATCCTCCTCTTATGGACCATAAGGGAAAGCAGCCTCCTCATCTGGGCAGAGGAGTACATCATTGGTGTGGTGGATGACCCTATGCACCATCTGTGGCAACTCACTGTGGGTGACGAAATCACCACCTCCGCCACTGTTCATGGAGGGTACCACTGCACCAGCTTCTGGGGCAGTACTATCCAAGTGTGCAGGTAGTGCAGGGCCAGCAGAGGCAGTGCTGCCAGGCTGGCTCCGAGACATGATGGGAATTGGTGATGGAGCTGGTATAGAAGGGTCAGGCTGATCCATTATGGCTGGCCTACCTCGCTGAACTGTGTAGCATTTAGAGATGTGGTACACATGGATGACATGGAGACATTTTGATGACACATAATAGAAAATAAACATGAGACATGAGGGTTGGGATTAGAGAAAAAAAGAGATAAAATTAGTACCATCATATGTGACATACAATGCATTAATACAATTACAACTCTTTTATCTTAAGTACTGCATTAATACAATTATAACTCTTTTATCTGAAGTATTAAATTTAAGTATACATCCTAACAGATACACACCATCATATTATATTATAGACTGCTGAAAGTAATCCTTGAAATGTGCATATATTGCACATATGCATGTTCCAGTTATAAAGATTACAGTTTACAGCAGTTCATGTGTGTCACTGATACGGAGTTTTTAATTTCATCAAAATATTATTGAAAAAATAACAATATTGTATAGTTGAGAATTGTGGTATTTGAACCCACAATCTCTGACTACAGCGTAATATTGGACTCTTACAATTGGTTTGTGCTACAGACTAATGCATGCATATTTGCTTTTACAGTTGGGTTATGCATGCTCAATTTGATACAACGCTATAAAAGACCAAAAATGCAAAGCAATCTTTAACTTGTAATGCTACAATAACTCTTCTCTTCTACTGCATACATACCACTTGCTTCCCTCAGTCTTTCCAATAGAGCAACATGAGCCGGCAGATTGAACTCATACTTAGTGGGAGCTGGGAAAGAATAGAAAAGAACAGAAGAGGTTTATCCATACCAGTGTTGCCTATATTCAGCTTTCTAAGTCTTACAAGTGCTCCCTTAATGTCATACTAACACAACTGTGGGATGTCCACAGTCTGAAATTCCTCCAGTGGTTGGAAATATCTATTTTTCTCCTGTGTAGGTCATTAAAATGATACCTACATTGATGTCCAGTGCGTGGGATACCAGTGGCACTGGATGCAGCCTGAGACAAACTATTCCATGCCTCAGACTTGTACTGTGAGCCAAAACAGCCCCCTGCAAAAGCCTTTGGCTGTGGTGCTTTACCAGGAATCAGATAAATATCCTGGACTCCTGGACACCCCACCTCTGTGCACTAAACCTGGCACCACCCCTCTAATACCAGCCTTGTCTACCAGTCGAATTAGAGCAATGGAAACTGATGCTTTCCCACCAATTCCAGTTATAGAATTTACTGGTAGTATGCAAACCCAAGCAATGAAGCATTTGGGCAATGTTAATCACAGAGCAGCAGTGACAAGCAGGGAGGAAGTATATAGTTGCAACTGGAAAGTTAATCTGACACCTGGCCTTAGTTTGAGGGATGTCTACTGATGTAGTCTGGAAATATATATATATTGGAAACTGGAAGGTAATGGTTACATGATTTAGGTTTGCAGATATGCTCTGGGGGGCATAAATGTAATGACCTGACACATTTGTTTTTACCTTTATACACTGAGAAACTTGATTTTTACACTGTGTGATTTAAAACTAGCAGAAGGGACAAAGCATTTTCTTCAACAGATTTGATTTTCCATCTTTGCACTGAAGAAGTGCTGCTCAGACATAATCAGGAATCATACATAAATACAGGTAACAGTATGAGCTGTTACACATGTATGTGTGTGTGACCTGACAAGGTTATTGGATATAGATCAAGTTGTGTACGCATCTCAGGTAATTGTGAAGGTCATGCAAATCCAGATATCAGAATTATACTTACAGAACTGCAGTACACAGTGTACCCTCAGTCATTCATCTGAAAACACAATAATGGTGTACCATCCCTGATACATATAATTCTTATTGGCTACACTATCTAAAGTGTTATAAGTGAGAGTGAATATAATGGGAAGTGGAACAACAGTAAAAATGTATGGAATATTCTGTATTACAACCCAGGACTATGTGTATGGTAGCCTTACACTTACACCTGTTGCCACAAGAATGTTCAAATAACACTTGTCTATTTTTCAGTTCATTGCTATAAACTGCACTGTCACAACAGTAACAAAAATTGTTGCACACCCTGTACTAGAACCCAGGACCATCTGTACTCCAGCCTTACACTTACACCTGCTGACAGAAGACTAGTTACATAAAATTCCATAATTAACTAATCATTCTTAAGGTATCTGTGTTAACTGGTGCACAATGCCTATTAGCGGGTTTAAGTGGTGCCCAACAGAGTTAATTGAATGCATCCATTTTCAATTATTGGCTGTCTGGCTCCTGTCTACAGGTGTTCTGTCTGCTTCCTGGGTGGGCCAGTTGTCTGGCTTGCACACTGCTGTTCTTCACCCAAACGAGATAAGCACAGCCAAATCTGACTTTCATTTTCCTCCATTTCCTGTGATTGGGCTAAGCTGCACATTGCACAAACACCACCCCTCACCAAAAAAAAAAAAAAAAAGGGAGTAGTTGAAATTAGGAAAGGCAATCTACGACATACACACTAGAAAATGTTGGTTCACATGATATATTTCTACACAGATTTGGAGTTGAACTCTCACTCCAATGAAGCTTCAGAAGAAAAGTAGGGTGCCTTATCCCTTTTTGCAACACAAACAGCTTTGCAACAAGGAACTGAAATCATTCTGCACACAACCAACTGCAACATCATCTACAGTAATATGAAACCATACAGATGATATTTGTACATTTATTTTTGGATGTACTGCACTAAGTGATCACACAGCCAGTTATGACTATTGCATGCAAATATACAGCTCTATCTTACCTGTCTGTGTTTGTTGGCCATTCTTCTCTTATCTGACCAATAATCTGAGACATGCAGTCTGTAAGCCATTCTTTATCATTGGCCTTAAAATGCATGAGGATATTAAATGGCAATAATATCATATGCAGTTGCCAACAAATAAAGGGGAGGTTGGATGTTAATGAACAGAACCTGCAAATTGTGTGCTGCTTACTCACATTTTCAGCCTTACATCTAACACTTTGTAAGTTTAACTTGACACACCCACTGGATGTAGGGCAGCCTGCTCCCAACCAATAATCATTCATACTTGCAGTCTATTAAAAGCAAACACTAAAGGAGTGCCTGCACTATGTTGATACATGGAGCCAAGTACTTGGGATTCAGGAATTCAAATGAGTTCACACCTGATTTCCATCTTCACCATGCTAACAGCCCTGAATCAACACCATAAAAAGGCAATCGTGCAGCTGGGAAAGCTGAAGTTGAGGAGACTTATTTATGTGGAGAACACAGACAACAGGCTATAACTTTGGGATATATCTGAACAGAGGTTTACTGAACTTGAGAAGGTATGCTTGCATTTTGTCAGTTACATACTGCATATCCATCCAACCTCAACCCCTTTTCTCATATTGCACATGGTGTTGATTGCATATGCTGGAATGTAATTGAGAAAAATCTAAAGCAAAGGCTTTTGCACTTTAATCTGTATGCATTAGTTAGAAGTGTACTGATGCCATGGGCATATTTGTTAAGACATATCACAGGTATACATGACTGGCAATACCTTAAAATGGAATGTTCTATGTTAAATCTGTAGATGTTTCAGGGACAGTTCATTTGATAGCACTTTTAGCATTTTGAAGATGGTTTGTTAGCAAAATGTGCTATTTGCCTTTTTTGGGGTGAGGGGGCCAAAGTTGCATTTCTGTTAAGGCACAAACAAGGATATGCTGCTATTGTTACTCTCCTTTTTTGCCTCCAGCTTGTTATTCATATTTCAAATCTCTAGACTGTTTTATGTTCCTCCAGTGGGTAATATTGAAATGCTACCTTTTCTGTTTTATCTGAGAACAGTTATTTTGTAGTTATGTGATACTTATGTATAATAGAAGAAGGAAAGAGGCAAAAATAGTGCTAGTAAACACCAATAACCATCTAAAATACCAGGCACTGTAGGAGTAAGCACCACAAGATGCCTTTAGAGAATAAAACAGACTTTAATCCAATTATCCTTTGGAGAAAAAATATATGTTCTTCAAAAAAAATATTTTGAATTATTTACTGTTGATGTTTGAAAGGTATTTTTCATTACAAAAAGACTTTTACTGCCTTTCCACGAGTGTTGATATGTTCTTTGATGTATTATAGGTGGCCACTAGATAAAGCCTTTGAACTAGTCAGTCTGTTATAGAATTGTTAATACATGATTTTATCATTCATTTTTTATTCTTCTTTAAACAATCATTTTAAAGTACTGAACTATTTAATTTTTTAAAGCCAACTATTTTATATAGTACAAAAATGCATTGACCATTTTGCATAAATTTTTAAAAATAGGGTGGAAATGTATTTTACTTTAATTTTATGGACTTCTGTGAATTAATTAATTTAATTAATTAATTATTACATCTATGATTGGCTTAGGGACTGTGTAATGGGTATAAAAAGGTTTCATCAAGATGTGCATGGTATCTGATGAAGTCTGTGACTTGTGGCCGAAAATGTATTGTGGACATAAGGAGAGCGTTAATTGGATTAAAGTCTGTTTTATTCTCTAAAGGTGTCTTGTGGTGTTTACTCCTACAGTGCCTGGTATTTTGATTGATACTTATGTGTATTATCCTTCTGTTGTCTTTTAGGACTATACCACCCAGGCATCTCAATCATTGAAGACCACTCTTCACTGATACTGAAAATCAGGTTATCGTTGACACTTTTAGGCAACATGGTGCCTTTCTACTTGAAAGGGGATGGGTGATATGTCACACAAAATGCAGATTGGGCAGCAAACTGTCAACGCTGTTAATGCCGTGGGTGGCCACAGCAGGACATATGAGCAGGTGCGCCATAGGGCCACTGACATGATCACATCTACATGGAGGATAGCAGTTGCAGTTGGCTGTGATTGGATAGGTACCGTGGGAGGCCTGCTACAGAACCACTACTAACACCAAATGAAGAGTTCTTGTCCACTGTCAGGGATCCAAACAGCTCCAAGAAAAGTGCAGAACAGCAAGTCCTTGACATTGGTGCTACTGTTTCAGGGACAGCAAGCACTTCCCAGAAAGAGCTTTCAGATAGGCTTTTGTATCTCAATTGATGAATGCTACAGTATTAGAACTATGAAAGTATACCTCGAGTTTTTGATTTTTTCCTGTTAAAAACATTGTCAACAATTTCACTTGTTGCTATTATGCATTTGTCTATATTGTATTGTTTGACTTAGACTGCGTCATATTTTTTGATTTCTTTACTAATCTGTTTGTGGAGCTTTTCTCCACAGGCCTCCGCTGTAAATGGACCTGGTCCAGTCAGATTATCCCGGTAAACAAATGTAAAATAAATAAATAAATAAATTTAAATCAATACATTACTTCTGTTTTACAAGGTTTTTTTTGGGGGGGGGTTGAAGACTGATAAGTTAACAACACATTCTGATTAATTAGCTTGGGTTGGAGTTGTCATTCAAGTTATTGTTGAAAGTACAGTTAATGGAGATATAAAGGGGTAAACGTATTACACCCTGTGTTACTGTTAATTGTGATGATGTTGTCCTTACCTTTTGCTTAACTTATTTCAGGACCACCTGGCATGCAAAAGATATCCTCATCTGCAAATGGCAAGCCAAACATTTTGTGCAATTCAAAGAAATATTTTAGTGTGTGATGTTGATGTCACTATTATATGTATTGCTGTACTGTCTAATAGTGGCAGCACTGTTAGTTTGTTAGCATATGCTGGAGTATAGTAGCTTAGGTATTAATTGTTCCTGTGTTTGTAGCTTATTATGACAGGTGATCCTGATAGTGGAAGTGTGGGACTTCTACCATCTGATGTCAGAGTATCAGCAGACTCTGATGATGATGCTGGCCAAACAGAAGCACAGTCATAAGGGGTGAAGAGGTTGAATCTGACAGAGGTTAACATACAGCCATCCCCTTTAATTCCATCGGACACAGCCAGTAGGCTTATACCTAGCCATTCCAATGAGCCCTCAGATACTGGACAGAGGAGTGGGTGAGACAACTGATTAGGAGAGTGTGGTTACTGCGGCTTCAGTGCCTGTTGACTCTGTAGCCAAAATGTGGGCAAGGTGCCACATAGGAGGGTTGCTAAGGGTGCTCAGAGGAGGTTTGCTGTCCATCCTCCACCTGATCCAGGAGTCTCTTTCTGTGCCATTAAACATGTGTTTAGGGCCATCACAGAGGCACAGAACATTCCCATTGGTGTTCCAGAGAAATGCTTAGTACAGGCTGATATGCTTGACTGCCTCCACCGTGTTGTTGATTCAATAAATTGGATGAATGACACATTGTAATGAGTGGTGTTTGTGATGGAACATCTGCTAGGAAGGGGATGGCATCCTCGTGGGTGTAAGTCAGCAACATCATCTGCTGTTATCCAAAGTGGCCATGCCTGATCACACTCCCACAGTGGCAGTATTCCACTGCTCCATTAGTGGGTGACCTGTCCACACCCAGATGTGGAGGCCATGGGGTTGTGGTCCTGGGCATCCTCGTGGGGGGAGCTCATCCAGAAGACATCAGTCACATTCATGTAGCAGCAGTACAATCTGACAGTGGGTATGGATGTGCCTTTGCAACTCCTGGCAGAGCCAGTTCTTGTGGTCAGGGACAACAACTATGAACTGCCACCTCTACCATGCACGGCTCCCACCTGTATGACATACCAAGATGCAGAGCTAGCACAGAGCTTGGCTGTGTTCATGCAGACACTCACACACCAATTTCTCCTGGAGGACCCCTGCAGACACACACACACACACACAACAGTTACATGTTTCAGACGTGCAGCTTAAAACTCATTTTGTCTCACTGGGCATTTGTTGGTTTATCCAAATGTGTGCCTGCTTCTCTTTCTTACACTTACCAACCTTTTGTGTCAGCCTAGGTTTCCTGCCCCTCCCCCAACACCCTGTGCAAGTGATGATAACTGTGCCATATCCCTGTTTATATCTTTTGGATTCAAGGATATATACACTTTGTGTCTGATGCTTAGGGTGCATACCTGACTTGGTACTTAGTATATCTGCATTTGTGAGGTTGAACTGATAATTGTACTTTTGACATATATTGGTGTTAGAAAGTTAGACAGTTGACAGCATCAAAACTTTCTGACTTTATTGTGAATGATCTTGTGATGGTTGTAAAGTCTGAATCTGAAATGTGTATCATTTCTTTCTAACTTCTCTCTTTAATGATTTTCCAGTACGAATGTATGGTGCTAAACGGAGGGCATGCAGTGACCATCACTACTTTTGATAGGTATCACTGTATGAATATTTGATGCCTGCATCCTACTACTTAATAATGGACACATATAAGTCAAAAACATCTTTGCTGTTACGTGTTAAGGTAACTTCTGTACAAATCTCCCACCCTTTTTGCTTACACTATCAAGTAACAAAATGCAAGGGTATGTCAGTCATTTATATTATTACACAACATACTCCAGGTTCAACACTTATTTTGTATAATCCAGTTGCAACAGTTTTAGTTCAGGGCTGACTCTGTCTGATGCAAGCAGTATACAGTCAATACATGGGGAGGTAAAGGTTGTGAGAGTGGCCTGGCATCACCGTTACTATATGTATGTGCATAATAGGAGGGTTTTAGGCCCTTAGGTGGTAAGTGAGTGTGCTATGTGTTGTCTCTTACCCAATGTGAGAGCATATTGAACATGCCTACATCTGCCTACTCCCACAGCAGCTGCTGCTTCTCCCCTCTAACTCCTCACCTGCATGTGGCTGCGATGACCTTGGCATTAGTGGTGGAATGTGTGCTCCTTCCCCTTGGTGATCTTGCTGAAGTTGTTTTCTCAGGATGATGTTGTGTAGCATGGCACATACTGTGAATATTTCAGTACATGTACATGGATTGTACTGCAGGACTCCCCAGATGTATCTAGGCACTTGAACTGTGACTTCGGCAGCCCAAACACACAATCTATGATATTTCTGGTTTGAGCGTGTACCTCGTTATGGCTTTCTTCAGCGGATGTGTATGTGCATTTCTGGTGGGTGACATCAGCCATGGTTCCAGTGAATAACCTGCATCCTCCAGTAAATGACCCTGTGGGATATCCCTCCTAGCTAATGTCTGAAGCAGTTGGGAGGTGTGCCAGATAAATGAGTTGTGGAACTGACAGGGTTGCCAGCACACATGTTCAAGGTGATTCCATTGGCATTACACACAACTTGGCAGTTAATAGAGTGGAAGCCCTTTGTATTAATGTAGAGCCTTCCCTGTTACCCGGGTGGTGCCTTAATATCTATATGTGTGCAATCTATGGCACCCAGTACTTCAGGCTAGTGTGCTACAGGCTACAACTCCTGCATATTTCAGGTCTTATCCTCAGGAGTACAGGGAAAATATATGTGGTTTCTGGCATGTTGAAGCACAACATTCAAAGGCTGATGGAGGATCCTGGATGCTGATGCCTGTGACACCTAAGTGCTACACATACCTTTGTTCCACTGGTATGGGTTCCCCTCAGCTGTCCTTGCTCTGAGCTGAGGACGACAGAGGTTGCAGAGTTCCTGTAGTGTGTCTCTATCCACCCTGTAGCTCTCTACAATGTCCATATCATGTAACTTGTGATCATTTACCTGGGTCTGGAAACTCTTCTTCTTCTTTGCCTTGGTCTATTAGCAGCAGCAACAGCACAGACTTCAGCCTGTTACACATACACATGAATTACAGTAACAGCAGCTCCTAACATTGTTTCTGCATAGACTCCTTTCCATGGCTGTATTCCAATAGGTTTTGGAATTCACAGGGAAAACCAGCACTAAGTCTACATGATTGCTTTATAGCTTGTTGAATAGCTCCTCCATCTTGGATTGGTTGCTTAGCATATAATTCAGCTGCTAATGCTGTAATTTGCATGCCACTGTGTTTACCTTGTTTGTGCGGCAGTGCGTGGCTCTACACACTGTGAAGAGCCGCTTACTGAATACAAAACACAGTGATGTGTACACAGTGTAAATGGCCCATGTAGGCTTTAATGAATCTGGCTGATAGTGTTTTAATGGAACCCCTTAACACAGGTGTATAGTCAACATGTAGATGCAGGAAATGTAACGCCTGCAGTAGTGATAAGAATTAACACAAATATACAATTAATGGAGTTTTTAACTTCCTAAAAAATATTTAGATTATAATTTATGCAGGGTGGTATATTACATCCTGGGGGATGATTTGATAGCACTATTATTGTCTTTAGAAATAAGATTAACACTAGCACCTAATGGTTTTAATCAAGCAATATAACTGCTGAAGTATGAGATGTAACAGAGTTTTTATTACGCAGGTTGCATATTTATTAATGTTTGAGTGCATAGTAAATATTTTAGTGAAATATAAGGACCTGTAGGATGATGATGTGTCAACTGATATTTTTATTGAATAATTTATCTTTAATTCTAGTTCCTGTTTAAGGGATGTAATTTAATATTTGTTTAATACCATAAAGATGAATTTCTAAGGTGCCAGTTTGGAAATAACAAACTGCATGGTCAACAGTATTCTGTTTTTTTCTTTTGTTTCAGTGGATAATATTGTTAAGAAACTAACAGGACAAAATGTCAGCACTGCCACCTTAAGCAATTCTTTCTTACCAAATTAATGTCAGTTTAGATGGTCGACATTTCACATGTTCTGGAAAAAAGTCTGCTTCAGATAGAAGGATGCATCACATGGATGTTTCTGTCAAATGTATGCTAATCAGGCAGTTAACCGAGCTTCCATCTAGTACTGGAGTACAAGGTGCTCCATCTCAAACTCCAGAAACACAAAGCATTGTACTGTCGTAATGAATATTTCACAACATGTAGCACAGATCAGGATGATAAGGAACATTTCTCCCCAAGTCTTGACAAAATCCTGCCCGACATCCCAGAGGAAACCTTTACATTATGATGAGTCAGACAGGATTTAAATAATTACAAATGCACCACAAGGAAGGAAAAGTAGGAAAGGCATACTGCAAAGTAATTTAACTTCGACTAGATGTGCAGAACATGCCTTGACCATCACAATCATACCAGCAGGTGTACAACTACTAACTTGATTAGCACTGCTCCTCCATGAAAGATCTCAGCATTAAACAGATGTCAGCATCTCCCAAGCAAACACGTGATTTCCTTACCAAACCTGAACTAAGCCACTGGCTCACTCAGAAACCTCAATATTCATAATCAAAAAACTGTAAATTCAGTATCAAGTCCTGAGAAGATCCATTGGATCACACTAATTTCTAGCACAGTCTCTAGGAAGGCTCTCTGCCATCCATAGCTGATTAAGACATACTGGAAGGAGTGTAACACCACCACCCCTCTCAGAATGTACTGAATCCTTCTGTTACCTTACTTTTCATCATGAGAAGTGGCTTGACACCACCACCCCTCTCAGAATTTACTGAATCCTTCTGTTACCTTACTCTTCATCATGAGAAGCGGCTTGACACCCCCCCCCCCTCTCAGAATTTACTGAATCCTTCTGTTACCTTACTCTTCATCATGAGAAGTGGCTTGACACCACCACCCCTCTCAGAATGTACTGAATCCTTCTGTTACCTTACTCTTCATCATGAGAAGTGGCTTGACACCACCACCCCTCTCAGAATTTACTGAATCCTTTACCTTACTTTTCATCATGAGAAATGGCTTGAAACCACCACCCCTCTCAGAATTTACTGAATCCTTCTGTTACCTTACACTTCATCATGACAAGTGGCTTGATGAAAATGCCATTGATTTACAGCTTGAACTTCTGTTAAGGAACAGCTCACTATACATGCCAGGAAAACAGCTCATTCTGGCAAAATACAGTCGTAACTGCAGTTTAAGGCACAAGCTGGAAAATATCTCAGGCATCGTCAACAAATGAAAGTGTGACAAAGTCAAGCAGGTTCAACTCTGCAGTGAGAAACACAACATGCAAAGCTTCTTTCTGGCTAATTGACCTGGCTATGGATTTTGCTGTCATGGCCTTATATAAATCTGATTCAACTGAAGCCACTTGGGCTAGACAGATGAAATATTTGAGATGTTCTCTGAATGCAAATCCTCCATGATAGATGCTACAACAATCTGTACTGTACATCTGTTGTTGAACCTTCTGCCACCGAAGAAATGTGATGTGCAATCTAGCAGGCTAAGGACAAGGACAATAAAACCGCATGAACAAAAGGCATACTAGAATTAGACTTTCAAGAAGGGATGTGCAATTGGTACTGGACACCGATTTAATCATTTTTTGAACAAGAAACAATGGTGAAATTTTATAAGATATGAGGAATATAAACAGCTATATCATCTACAAGAATGGAGACAGGCTAATGTGTGGATATGCATCACCCTGCTGGGGGTATATTAAAATGTCACAAGAAAGATTTCATCTCAAAACCATTGACTACCAACTTTACAATGACAATTCTTTCTCCATTTCTCCAAATCTGAGTAACTTTGGAGTTAGTTTTTCATAGATTATATACATGTGTATACACATATATATATATATATATATATATAGAGAGAGAGAGGGGGGGGGTCAGGAACAAAGGTCTCACAATACTTAGGAGAGAATTTCAGGAAAATGAGTCAACAACAGCTAGCAATCTCGGATGTGGCTTCAAAATCTTGAGTCAATATTATTTTGTCAACATTCTGATATAAACTCACCTTCGGCATCAACACAGAAGTGGAAAAGGATTCATCTTGTCAATTCTAACTCATCGATATTTCATTTAGGATCAGATTCAATAAAGCCTACACTAAGTGTACACGATACGTATTCAATAAAATTCTTTTTTTTTTTAAATATTTTTATTCATTTCCAAAAACAAGAAAACATGAATGCAGGTTATTTATGACAATGAAGTATTTACAAATTATTTAAAAAGGTAGGCTAAAACCTCTAAACAGATATCAAACATTAAAACCAAAATAAAGTATTTACAAGGGTGTCTATTGTTGACATATAATTGACTTTCTATACAATTGTTTCCTGATTATAATCTGCTGCAGTCATTATTCTCCAGTATTTCAGTTACTTTTTGCCATGCTATGTATAATGATGTAGTTCTTTCAGTTCTTCCTTTAATAGTGTTCATTTCCAATTGCGATACTGCTGACACCATATTCATGAATTGCTTAAAAGTTGGAGAAGCTTTGGATTTCCAGTTTGATGTAATGTTCTTCCTTGCAATAGCTAGGAGAGTCCATAAGATTCCATATTTTGTTCTTGGCACACAGTCAGGTACAGGTGCATTAAACAAAATAATAGATTTGGAAATCTGGAATTTATCACTGAATACCATTTGCAGAAAATAATTTATTTTATCCCAATATGGTTTAATCAAATGGCATTTGTAGAACATATGTTGCCAGTCTGCTTTTATTGATCAATCACATCTCCAGCAGCCAATATTTTTCTTAAACATAAGTTCCATTTTATGAGGGGTTACATAAGATCTGTGTATGAATTGCCATGTAAAAAGTCTCCAATGTAATGAAAGTGATGTCTGCTTTGGAGAGAGAAGAATTAGCTTTTTATCTCTGTCATTTGGCACATGTCCATTAACTGATCTATAATAATTCCATATTTTGTCATTATTATGCATTTTTATTTTTTTGTTTGTTTTATAAATAGATGATAAGTATCCCTTTCCAGTAATGGGTTGATTCGTTAGTAATATTATATGTTCTATAAGGTTAGGAACATTTTGTCTTATTGTTGGTTGCATTTTTTCTTGTTTGCTTAATATATACTGTCTTAATTCTTGTACATGTAACCACAAACTATCTTCCATATTTAATTACTGTTTAATCTGGTCTATTGTCAGAGGTTTTCCAGAGTTTAGCAATTGATGCCAATGTATTAATCCCTTTTCTTTAAGCATGTTGACTACTTCCATATTAAATGTTATTATATTACCTTGTGTGTA
Source organism: Protopterus annectens (assembly GCF_019279795.1). Lineage (NCBI taxonomy): Eukaryota > Metazoa > Chordata > Ceratodontiformes > Protopteridae > Protopterus > Protopterus annectens. The sequence goes on along the minus strand of NC_056748.1, from coordinate 545,606,511 downwards.
CGCTACTGGATATAAAAGAAATGACCATGCTTTAATATCAGGATTGCTATTAATAAGATTTTGGAAAATTTTTAATGTATAAGTAATGTATTTGGAACTTATATTTTTATTCTTATGTATCATCATATATTCTTTCATCAGCCATAGAAAATTGTTTGGTATGAAATCTGTATGCTTTTTTGCTACTACAAATCCTGATTTTAACCAGATTCTCTCATGAACTAGCTTCCATTTTGATGTATATTTTGTATTTAGCCATAATGATATTGTTTTAATAATGGATGAATGCAAATATATTTCTATGTCTGGTAAACCTATGCCACCTATATCCCAATCATCTAGATGATACCTCATAGCTATCCTTGGTTTTTTTGGATACCATAGGAATCTTGCCATTAAATCATTTAATTGTTTTAGGTGCGATTTAGCTGGTGGCAAAGAACAAGCTTGTTTGACATAAAGAATTTTTGGAAATATGATCATTTTAATTATATAAAGCCTTTCTTCCATTGAAAAGAAGAATTTATTCCATCTTTGCATTAGATTTTTAATATTATTTAAGGTCTCTTTATAATTTGTTTCAATTGTAGTATCTACGTTGTTAGTTATTATAATTCCCAAGTATTTCATTATATTATCGGTAGAGATATATTTATGGTATTTTTTATTTAGATCTTTTTTATTAGTATTTATAAGCAATACATTTGTTTTGTTCTCATTAAATTTAAGACTTGAAACGTTTTGAAAGTTTTGAATTGAGTCCCATAATGCTTTTAAACTGCTATTATTATTTTTTAAGGTAATTAAAATATCATCAGCAAAAAGTTGAATTTTAAGCTCTAGGCTGTTGTCTAGTTATATTCCTTCAATATTTTTATCCATACGTATATTATTTGCTAAGGGTTCAATGACTAGCGCAAACAATAATGGAGAAAGAGGGCAGCCTTGTTTTGTGCCCTTAGTTATTTTAATAGATATAGACAGACAAGATCCCAGTTTTATATAAGCCAATGATTTTTTCATATAATGATTTTATTAACAAAGTGAAGTTGTTTGAGAAGCCATATTCTTCTAAAACTAACCAAAGATAATCCCAGTTCACTGAATCAAATGCGCTATTTATGTCTAAGCTAATAACATTCATTTTGTTTTTGTGACATTTATATAATCAATTAAGGAAAGAATTCTTTTAATGTTGTCATAAGTGTTCCTATCTTTTATAAAACCTGTTTGATCCTCCTCTATCAAAAGTGGTAGTAATTGTTTTATTCGAGCAGCATGTATTGCCATAAAAATTTTATAATCTATATTAAGAAGTGAAATGGGTCTGTATGATGAACATTCACTGGGATCTTTATTTTGTTTCAGAATTGGTGATATTAATGTGTACTTCCAAGAAGGAGGAATGTCTTTAACATTTTTAACTGATGTAAAGACATTCAATAACAACAGCAAAGCCTCATTCGATAGTAATTTAAACATTTCTGGGGTGATATTATCTATACCTGGAGCTTTGTTTAATTTTAGCTTATTTACTTCAGCTTTAAGTTCTGTCATTGTTATTTGTTTATCTATTAGTTGTACCTGCTCCTCTAATAACCTAACTTTAACATTGTTTTTGAGAAAAGCTTTCAATGCTGAATGTGTTTCTGTTTTCTCATTTTGATTATTAAGTTTATGAAAAATAGCCTAAAAGCTTCTAGTATTCCTTCTAAATCAGATACTTTCTTTTGGTTTCTATATTATGTATTTCCTTGATTTGATTTGTTTTAATAATCTTTTTAGTCCTATTTGCTATTCTTCGTTGGTTTTAGGGTTCATTGAATAGTAACATAGTTTAATTTTTCTAAGTTGATCATTGTTTTGTGGTGTAGCGTCTCTGAGTATTTTTATTAGTATCTTCTAGTTCTTTTATTAAGTTGGTGTTTCCATTTTGAATATCAAGCTTTAAATTATCTACTTTTGACTGTAATTTCATTAATTCCTTATTCCACTGTTTTTGTTTATTTTTATACCATCCCACCGCTCTTCCATATAGGTATGCTTTCAATGCATCCCATATATATATTTCAGATACATCTTTTGTAAGATTGATATCTAGGAATGTTTGTGTCTCTTTAATATAAAATTCCTTAAAATCTTTGAGATTTGTTATGTAAGATGATATTCTTGTTACTGATATCCTTCTCTTGAAACATAAGTCTATCTCAAACGTTATGGTGTTATGGTCTGAAAATGGACATGAAATTGTCTTGACTTTATTTAATTTAGAGGTTAAATCCTTTGTTATGTACACTCTATCTATTCTAGAGTATGTATTATGTCTATGGGAAAAATGTGTAAAGAATAGTGAATCTGGGATAGCATACTCATTTATGTCAACTATATTAAAAGTTTCAACAAACTCAGATAACAACTTTGTTAAAGGTGATCTCTTACATGTAGTTTTAGTATTTGTGTCAGTTTCTTTTATAATGCAATTGAAATCTCCAGCTATGATTAAATTGCCTTTGGTATATTGTACAATTTCTTCTAAGTGTTGTTTGGCCACTCTAACACCTAGTCCTGGTATCCAATAAATATTCACTAATGTATATATCATTTCATTGATAGATATTGTCACTAGACAAAACATTCCTGAGTTGTCATGGAATGTGTTTATGATTTTAGGCATTAAAGTAGTGTTTTTCCACAAAATTGCTACTCCCCTCGCTTCTGATTATAGGTGGAACTTACTAGTATTGTATAATTTTTATTGTTTATTTTATTTATGTCTTCCTGTGTAAGGTGTGTTTCCTGTAAAAATACTAGTTGCGCTTCACATAGCTTTAAATATCTATAAAGACTTCCCATTTGCAGCTATTATTTAAACCATTTACATTAAGAGATATACATTTTGCAATTGGATTTATATTAGCTTTGCTTTTATCCATATTCATATACTCGTAACAATGTGTAGATGTGCGTACATGAAGAGAATGACTTGTTCTTTCTTCTTCCAACAGTATTACAATAGATTATAGACACCCAATAAAAGTAAATTACAAGATCATAACTGAGAACAATATAAGATAAACAACCACCAAACCCCTCCATGAGAAAAAACATCTCATCCTTGAATGATCTAATCATTCAAGAGATCTCTCTAAGTCTGCATTTCAGCATCCTCCCCCGGCCCCGCCATATGGTAGTTTTATAATGAAAAGTATTTTATATATCTTTTAAGTATACATGTATCTGTCTTTACATATTACTTAAATACAGTCTTTATCTATTTTTAATATTTTATAAAACACTAAGGCAACACAACTATACATAGATTTAATACTTAACTATTTGGTTTTGTTTAAATTGTAAAGGAAAATCTTTTATTTTAATATATCTTTTGTGTAGCAATAACGGTTATGCATCTTAAAAATAATATGCCAAATAACAGCAGCTCTGGGAAAAACGGTTGGAGATGACTTTATCAGTCCAAAATAAGTACGATGCCAAATACAAGACGGAGCCAAAATCTGGAGTTCAAACCACATAAACACCTTTATTTCCAACAGTACGTTTTCGTCCTTCTAAACAGAATGACTTCATCAGATGTGACATGAAACAATCACAAACACATATTTATATCCTATTTAAGTTAATTATTTGATTAAAACCCATCATTTATTTAAATAAGCTTGTTTGAAATCAACCAATCTAGTGTCTGTGCTCATGAATAATTCATCAAACTTTTTGCAGGGTGCTTCTTTAACATAAAAATCATTCTTACTAATAATGTCCTTATACTTAAATGTATTCCAACCAAAAAACTGAATTATATTATCCTTGTCAAAAACATTCTTGTTATAAAAACATTTTATATTGAATAGATTATTAATAAAAGTTTTCTCTAACTTGGGTTTGTAATGAATTCTTGTGAGAATGTTTGTGGAGAAGAAATGGAAAGTTTAAAACATGAAAATAAGGTTAAAAAATTAATTATGAAATGTGAATATAAAATATTTACTTATAAAAAAAAAGATATATAGAAATTTGAAAATTGAGAATGAGTATTTAAATGAATGTGTGCACAAAGAAATTGTTCCCAAAGGCCTTAGGCTTTGGAAATTTCCTAATAATGTGATTTCTGGCTCTGAATTTCACAAAGAATTACTTAGTGTTTTCAACAATTGTGGTTTAAATGTTTTAAAACTAATGATTAAAAACAACAACCAGGTTATGGAAACATTACATAAAGATATTATTGAACTTGATTCACGTATCAAAAGTGATTTGTTATTCTCTGTGAATGAGGAGAAAATAAAATATTTTAACCTCAGGAAAGAAATAGAAAGTAAATGTAATGATGTTATTAAAAGGAAATTAAAAAAGTTAGAAAGGGACATTTTGGAGTACAAAAATAACACTTGTTATCCAAAACCGCCCTTCAGAAGGGATTACTATAAGGAAGGGCGGAATAATTATAATGTACACAACAATGAAGGAGAAGAAGGGAGATATGAGGTTTTTAATGATTTTAATAGTAGTGGAGAAGATCAAACTAACTATGACCAGGAATTTCCACCATTAAGGAGATCGGAGAGGTTATTGAACAGAATGGGACAACAACCAGAACAACAAAACTTTCAGGGGAGGGGAGGGAGGAGGGGGAGAGGACGTTATTAAATACACCTCAGCCCATCGCCTCACCTAACCCAGTTACGTTGGATATAGTTACACACAATGGTATCAAATTCACCTACAACAACTTTGCAATATACAATTTTAGTGGTATTGTTTTGGAGAAGGGACATTTTGATTTGTTATCCAAGGGACTAAAGTTTATCCCCTTTAATAAAGGAGACATAGCTAAGTCCCTTATGGATGTTAGAATATTTCTAAGAAAAATCAATTTGGACTTGATAATACCTAATGATCATGGTAACAACAATATTAATAAAAATGAGTTAAAACGAAGAACCACTTATAATCCACCTATACACCCCCAACTTAAAAATCTTGAAAAAATATTAGATAAAGAAATCAGAAAAGCTTATTCTTATTATAAGGGACACAATAATAACTTGAACCCTGATGAAAAAGACTGTCTGGATAAATTAAGAAACCATACTTTACTTAGAGTTATGAAACCAGACAAAGGGGGAGGGGTGGTTATAATGGAATCTATACAATATGAAAGTAAAATCAACAACATTCTTTGGGACCAAGACAAATATTCTCCAGTATCTACAAATGAGGTTAATATAGCCTACAAAAAATAGATTCTGGCTTATTTGATATGATGCAGGAAGAATTGATTGATTTTAAAACATACAAGTACTTAAAGGTAGATAAACCCAGAATTCCATCTTTATTCGGAATCCCAAAAATCCATAAAAACGAAATGGACCCCCCGTTTAGGCCGATAGTTTCTGCTGAGGGGTCCAAGACCCAACCGTTAGCCAAATATATTGACTTTAAGCTTAAACATATTTGGATGAGTAAGACATTCATGCTAAAGGATTCTTGGGATTTATTAAAAACAATAACAACAGAATTATATGAAGAGAAAATAATCTTTGTGACTATTGATATTATCGAACTCTTTTCTTCTATACCTTGGGTCGAAGGCATAAAGATGTTTGAAGACACTATATACCAAGAAGATAGTTTGAGTCAAAAAGAAAAATTAACTTTTACATGGCTTATGGATTTAGTGTTGCGGAATAACTTCCTATATTTTAAAGGAGAAATTTACCAACAATTGCAAGGAGTTGCTATGGGGGCAGCATGTGCCCCCACGTTTGCCAATTTGGTTCTCACTAGGTGGGAAGAAGAAAATATTAAAACCACTGAATTTAAAAAATATTGGAAGTTATATCGCCGTTTTTTGGATGACATTATAATTTTTTGGAACGGTAGTAGAGTAAAGTTAGATGAATTTTTGGAATGGTTAAATACCACCAGTCCCTTTCTAAAGTTTACCCACAAAATTGCAGAAAATAAAGCACAATATTTGGATGTGGAAATTTACAAATTTAATAATAAGTTTGAAACAAAAGTGTATAGAAAAAACACCTTCTGCAATTCATTTTCACACCCTCTACACTGTAAAAAGAACATAGTAAAAGGCCAATTTGTTAGAGGGAGTTGTATGACTAGCAGAAAGGAAGATTTTGAGGAGGAATGTAACTTGTTAGAATCCATGTTTCTAGAAAGAGGATACCCCCCCAAATTTGTTAGGGAAATAAGAGAAGAAGTAGTCAAGGGTAGAATTGATAGATTTAAACCCATAGTGAATACTACCCACTCAGAAAGAACAAGCTTTACACAAAAGGAAAACAATACTTCTAGTTTTGAGAAAACTTTAGTATTAGAGTACAATGGAGTTAATAACATAACAAAGAAAAAGTTTTTGAAAGAATGGGAACGTTTTATCTCCATCACAGATATAGAAAAAATACCTAGAGGTCCACAAAAGATAACATACAAAAACTCTAGGAACTTAAGACTACTTTTGGAGAACAAACCCACTAAATCTACTAGAAACAAACTTGGCACCTACAAATGAGGTAGGTGTAACCAATGCCAATATATTATGAATGTAGACAAATTCTACTTAGAAAGTAGGAACAAGTGGCTAGGTAATAATGAATACTACAATTGTGACTCTAAAGGACTGGTTTATTTAGCTTGGTGTATAGTGTGTAAATCCTTATATGTAGGTAAAACAGAGAGAAAGCTAAAAAGAAGGATTTACGAACATTATTACGACATCTCTATTAAAAAAGACACTAGTGCACTTTACAAACACTTGAACACATGTCCCGAAGCTAAATTCCTCTTTTTAGTGTTAGAACAGGTCAAAGCAGATGGTAGAGGAGGGCCATGGGAAGAAAGAATTGAATTTCGGGAACTTTGGTGGCAACTAACTTTAGATGCCAACAATCACCCTGGCCTTAATGAATTCATCTCCATTATGCCATTACTTAAATTAAGATCTGCCAAATTATAATGGTATGAAATTCAATGAAATAATTTTAATGTACATTTTAAAAATATATATACACATAAGAATTTTTTATAAGTAAATATTTTATATTCACATTTCATAATTCATTTTTTAACCTTATTTTCATGTTTTAAACTTTCCATTTCTTCTCCACAAACATTCTCACAAGAATTCATTACAAACCCAAGTTAGAGAAAACTTTTATTAATAATCTATTCAATATAAAATGTTTTTATAACAAGAATGTTTTTGACAAGGATAATATAATTCAGTTTTTTGGTTGGAATACATTTAAGTATAAGGACATTATTAGTAAGAATGATTTTTATGTTAAAGAAGCACCCTGCAAAAAGTTTGATGAATTATTCATGAGCACAGACACTAGATTGGTTGATTTCAAACAAGCTTATTTAAATAAATGATGGGTTTTAATCAAATAATTAACTTAAATAGGATATAAATATGTGTTTGTGATTGTTTCATGTCACATCTGATGAAGTCATTCTGTTTAGAAGGACGAAAACGTACTGTTGGAAATAAAGGCGTTTATGTGGTTTGAACTCCGGATTTTGGCTCCGTCTTGTATTTGGCATCGTACTTATTTTGGACTGATAAAGTCATCTCCAACCATTTTTCCCAGAGCTGCTGTTATTTGGTGTTTATTTGTTTCTTTTTACTGGGAGTTGCCTTTGGTTTTTTCTTAAAAATAATATGCTTGCTGTCTATCTCCCTTATAGTGTGAGTGGCATTCATAGGTATCAAATTTATTGTAATGGTCTACCTATATATATATATATATATATATATATATATATATATATATATATATACATATATATACATATACATACATACACACATATATATATATATATATATATATATATATATACACATACATACATACACACATATATGCATACATACATAAAAAAAAAAAAATGTTAAGCATTATATGCATCAGTTAACCATGCCACAAGTTGATTAAATCAGAAAGTATCCATAACAATGAATATAACGTTACATTTGTATTGTCATTTATCAGTAATCTTATAGTTTTCTTTTAATTCAAAAAGTCATATTTTAGTGGTATGAATGCTACTAATTTGTTTTGGCATTGTTATTATATAGTTTAAGACTATATTTCTTAGCAATTCCTATATATTTATTAGTGCCACTGGCATATTTCATCACTAGTGTACCACATATGTCATATGTCAAATAGCAACTCATACTCCTTATGATATTACAGGATTTATCTGCAGCATTATAACTGTAAGGTTGGAAAATATGAGAAGCAAAGTAGGCTTTAAATATGCTATAACACAATTGTTTGGTACTTATTACTGTCAACTCTTCTACATACACAGGAAAAGATAACCTTATATGACCAACAACCATTTTCCTTCATTTTTCTCTTCATCCTTCTATTCTCCATTTTTAATAAATATTTGTTTCTATTGTGGCTTCTTTGAATTTAGTGAGGGTACTCCATATCATATTATAGATAATATACAACGTTCAAACAGAGAACATGCCCAATATAGAGACATATTCCCAACTCAAGTGGTCCACACCATATATTTATAACACTGCAGTCAGAAATATACTAATGAATATGCAATAACTAGCAGCTTTGCAGCATGTGTGTCTCTAACAAGTACATACCTATAGGATATTAAAAAGAATAGATAGCACACTCTTGTTTCATAATTAACAAATGCACACAGCCTGGCATTTACTTTCATAGACAGAAATTAGACCTGTTACTTATATGCATATCAGGTACCAACAGCAATATGTTAGTAAATGCCTATGCTATTCATATAATATTTTAATGCTGATTGATATGAGATGTAGCTGACAATGGCTTTAACGTTTGTGATGTTATATAATATATATTCAGTATTATAAGTAAAAGTATGTTGCATGTCTATTTGCAATCTAAGGTTCACGGCTGATCAATTTAGACATACAAGACAATCTCTTTAGCCTTGGTTATATAATGTAAGTTACTGTGTCTCTACACAACCATTCATTTTCAGTGAGGATGTTCAATATTAATATAACTTGCCTTTAATAAAAGCATACTTATAATTCAGCAGTTCTTTCCTATATATATATATATATATATATATATATATATATAACAATATCATAAGCAAGACTGAGATTTTTTCTTGCTCATTACTGCTTAATGATTGTGCTACTTGAACAATTTAATATTTACAGAGTATCTTGATAATTAAACAGCAACTCCTTTTTACCCTTAAAATGCCTAATAACACATAGCTACATTCATGAACCTTAATTGACTTACTATCCTTAAGGTTGAGTACACTAGCTGCAGTGTGTTTACAAATATGTTATATAGTTCCAGTCAAGGACTTAAATATATTAAATTTTTATAAAATTAAGTTAAATTATAGTAATTTACGTGGGTGATCTTATCAGAAAAGATTATAGTAAAGTCTGTATGTGTTAACTATTCATACAGTTTCTTCCAAGTGATATACTTCTTTTTAAGCTTTGTGTGCTGTTTATGTGTACAATTCAAAATGAATAACAAATATTACAATATAATAAAATGTCATGTATGTGTTGATACCTTCTAAATTCATTAGGTACTTCAGTGTACTTTTAATATTTGTTAAAACTGTAAAAGCACTTTGCCATCTCATAAATAGTGTGCTGGTTACTTTAAGTAGCTTAGGAGCTGACACCACACCCATACTGTCTTATTTTAGTGCTGACATCACTCATGACTGTTTACTTTCATTTTGTGCTGTTAGAAGGTTTAACACACTGTAATGGATTCTAACTGAAGAACCTTCATTCAGGGGTGGTAAAATAAGAGTTCCCAGCTCGTGACCATGGCGGGAAGACAAAAACAAAGTAAGTGAAGTTTTTAGGTCTTTTTTTAAACTGAACACCAGCTCATTAAACTTCTATTAGTTTTCTTAACATTAAGAGCAGATATACAAGCCAAACAGTTGTTTGTTAGTCAAAAAGGCACTTTTAGCATCAAAGAATAGATAATTACTTTTCAAGGCACTTTTTGACAGTAATTACTACTAGTTATTTATATATTATTGTGTGTATTAAATACATCAGTTTAGATATTTCATGCAGCTTAGTGTAAAAATAAAAAGGAATCATGCTCATTTAAACACACCACATTAATATGTCAGTGTAAATACATCATATTCTATACTAGCAGTAAAAGGCAGGTAATTTATTAATGAACTATCTAAACATCATTTAGAGTTAGAAAAATCATGACTGTAAGTATTTACACTGTAATAGAGAAAGATATGTTACCTTGCTTAAAATGTCCTGCTTATCTTGTATTTATATTGTTTCAAAGACTGACACATGTGTAAAGCATGAATGCTTTCAAAGAACTTTTTTGCCTTACAGAGCAAATAGAAGACAATAATGTTTGTGTTTTTCATATGTCTTTTATCATTTCTTCTTCTTCTTGTCAGCAGTGCTCCATTCAATTTTTTCTAAGTGACGCTTAACCCCAAATTGGGAGAAATCCATTTCTTCCACATTATCCAAGGTTTTATTAGCTGAAAGATAAGAAACTGTTGCTTGCAGAGTGTCAAAAGTTTTAGGACCTTCAGTAAAAATATCTTTATTCTTGCAGGGAACAGCAAGTGGACTTTCAGTTGTCTTTTTTCAATTCCTTTATCAGAGGGAGACATTCTTTTCTTGCAGTTATAACTCCAGCAGAATAATCATTATCAAATCTGATTATGTTGTCTTTGTATTTAACTGGAGAAGTTGACCATGCTGTTTTTAAAATAAGTTCCTTGTCCTGTGATGAAAAAAACTTTACTACTATTGATCTCGGGTGATTTTTTGATTTGATGGTTGATGAAGCAGCTCTTAAGGATCTGTGGGCTCTTTCAATTCCATAAGAAAAAGCTTCAGGCAATTTTAAAACTTCTGGTAACCAGGTAGTAAGGAAAGTCACCATGTTATCTCCCTCTGTTTTCTCTGGTAGCCCATAGATGCAAAGGTTATTTCGTCTGGACCTGTTCTCTAGATCCTCTATTTTATTTTGTAATGAAGCATTTTGTTGTGATAAAAAATGTAGCTGAAGATGTTGTTCTGAGAGTCTGCCCTCAGTATCATTTAAGGATCTCTCTATGTCAGCTATTTGAGACTTCTGTTGCGTCATTATTTCTTGTAGTTGCTGTATTTGTTTTGTAGATCTCTCCTCAAAAGTGTCCAGTTTGGTATTCATTTTGTCAAATTTCACTGACAAGTCTTGTATGGCATTTAATAAAGACTGTATCTCCTTTTTCATCATCTGGTCCTGTGTGGTATGCTTAGAAAAGCTCATTTTCAGTAGATTTAGATACTTTCCTTCTTGTTTTTGACAGGAAAAATAATGTTTAAAGCCAAATTTTTTGCACTGTAGACTTCTAGTGATATTAGTAGAAGTAATTCAACAAAATAGGTTTGTCTACAATATCTAGTTTTTAAAAATTCCTGTCAGAAATATCTTTTGAGTGCAGAGCTGAGAAAAGATGCTGCCAACTAGTCTACATCCTAGCCACGCCCCCCTTCTTCAATAAAATTCTTATCACATTTTTTGTGCTTTCTGGTCACTTAGAAAGATTACACTAAGTGTGCATGTAGTCTACACTTTGTGGTAACCTTTATGAATCCCTGAAAATATTTACAGCTACAAGAATATCAGTAGGAAAACTAAAATTAGTAGGAAGAAGGTCTGAGTTATGTCTGTGTTGTCTGTTCACTCAGAACAGTGTATACTTTGTGTACACTTAGTGTAGGCTTTACTGAATCTGTCCCTTAGTGTCTGGAAGCTGCTATAAAAAATAACTGCTGATGTAGTTTCTATCCATGTGACACATAGTGATATGTTGTGTATGGTCTTCATTCTTTTCCTCATAGCTGTGTGACTGCTGAGTTAGTAAAATATTGACATAAAGCAGGTATAAGGGCTGCAGGGCGTAGCACCCGTGCATAAACACTTCTTACAGATTTTTTGATAGACTGATGCTTCGTTTATTTTTATTTTTCATTCAGATGAAGCACAAACCAGGTATAACATTTGGAGATAAAAGAGAAACATGGAAATTACCAAGTAATTACTTACCTTACCCATAACCACAGGAAAAAATCCTTAGCCATATTCTGCTCAACTGTTTCCTTCACATAACTGATGTCTTTGAATAATTTCATTATGGATTCAAGTTATCCTTCATGACAGTAGACATAATATTTATTATTAGGTAGATCCAAGGAACATTTTAGGAATTACCCCAGGGTATATAAATAGTTTATATTGTTCTATGTTCTTTGACTTAATTACTCATTGAATGACATGGAATATACTAGAGTGATATGGCTGCTCTTATAAACTCAATAAGATCCTGAGACATTTAAGTGACAACACAGCTAGAATACCTATTCAGCCTTAAAACTAGGACCATACAAGGGTACAATATTTCCCCAGAATTGTCTCCATTTTCCTAGCAATCATTTTTGTTCCAATTGAGAAATATCCCTAGTGGAACTGATATACTTTGCAAAATGATGGAAACCTTTTCAGGTTTTATAGCTGTTAAAAGAATCAGGATTCCAGCGCCTATACTACTGACCTAAAGGAGGAGGAGGACGATGATGGCTGTATTATTCTATGGCATGCACAGAATAAAGTCAAGGATGTCCCAGTAACCTCACTGAAACAAACTAAGGTATGGTACTCCCAAGTTACATCAATAAAACCAGGATTCTCTGTGACTTTGCTCAACACCTTGCAAATAATCCTCCATAATTCACTGTTAAGAGACAACTCATCAAGTGTGATTTTCTGATTGGTCACATGGTAGTTTGACTATGTATTATTTATTTATTTTTATTTATTTTTACATTTGTTAACCAGGTTAGTCCGACTGGGCCCAGGGAGGCCTTTTTCAGTGGAGACCCGAAGAGAAAAGCTCCAGGAAAGTAATTAAAAAATAAGAAAAAAAAATAACAATTCAAGTTGTAAGATACTAAACAGTACAAAAGCAGAAATATACAATACAAATATATACAAAGCAAAAAGTACAGTATTTTGAGAATGCAGTAGCAATATGTTTCAGAAATTTGGTTGGCATTCCGTCATTTACAAGGAATGTAGCAATGCCTAAAATAAAAAAAAAATCAGAGTAATATCATGACATAGTACAACAAAGATGCATTTAACAGCATAGGTACCAAGTGCAGAGAAAGTAATATATGTAGACAGTTTAGGGAGATACCAGGCAGATATGTTAACTGAGAGAAGAACAATTCATTAGGTAATTTCCTGACAGGTACAGATCCATATATGTAGAACATTAATTTTTAGTTGCTTTTTGAATTTACCACTTTTGGTAGTGGAGTGAAGGGTCAATGGAAGTTTGTTCCATGAGTATGCAATTGAATGACTGTAAAGTATTTTTCTAATATTTTTGCTTGGCTTGGTCACCTGCAGAAGGTTTTGTTCTGTGCTTCTGAGGTTGATATTGGGTGTGTAGGGTGTAATTATGGATGTAAGGGTAGGGCAGAAGTTGGGGCTATTTAGGATGTGTGAAATTTGTAGTTGTGATATTTGAAGCATGTAGGGGAGCTCAAGTCATCTTAAGCTTTTCAGGGATATACAATGATGAGATTTGTAGCTATTTACTGGCTGCAAATTGGGCTATCTTGTTATAGGTCATTTCTAGTCTGGTTAAGAGATTATTTTGGAGGTTACTAAGTATGGGAGCAGTAAATAGCAGGGATGGCAGAATAAATGTTTGAGCCAATATAAGTCAAGATTTCTTAGGTATATATTTGCTGTTGCGGTATAGAAGACCTAGTTTTTGGTTGGACTTTTTTGACAGTTTAAGATATGTAGGTCGAATTTTAATTGGTCATCTATAGTATAGCCAAGCAATTTGGTGTTTGAGTTGGTGGTGATATTTGTATTATCTAAGGATGAGATGGTGAAGTTATCTTTAGCTGGATTGAGTTTTTTTTTGAAGGAAAGGAGAAGCTTGGTCTTTTTTGGGTTGAGAAGGAGGTTGTTTCCAGTTAGCCATTATTCTGCTAGGTGCAGAGATTGTTGAGTGATAGTGTAGAGAGTTTGCATATTGTCAAAGGTGTTAATAACTGTACAATCATCTGCGTACTGTATCAAGGCAGAGTGGAGGCAGGAGATATGGAGGTTATTTGTAACTACATTAAAAAGTAGTTGGCCCAGGCTAGAACCCTGAAGAAGCCTGGTATTAACAAGACAGAAAAGGGAAAAGGATGTTTGCCATCTGACGGACTGATATCTGTTTGAGAGATAGCTGTTAAACCAGGAGGTAGTGGAAGTTTAGTACTTGTCTATGTATACAATTTTCCAGTATCTTGGATAAGGGGGATAATATAGCGATAGGCCTGTAATTTGAGTGTTCTGCAGTATTTCCTCCCTTGTGGAGGGACATTATGAAGAATTTTTTCCAGGTATCTGGTATTGTATTATCTTGGATGGATCTATTGATAAGTATAGATACACAGTATGCTATGGATTCAGCTGCATGTTTGAGAAATAATAGAGGGAGTTTGTCAGCAGATGGGGAAAAGGGTTTGAGTTTGTTAAGAAATGATCTGATGAAGGAAGTTGCTATGGGTACTAGGGAGAATGAGGGAAGAGATGGGGTGGGAGATGGAGTCTTAATATCAAGAGTTTCTAGTTTAGTAAGCTTTTCTATTGTTTCAATGAAAAAGTTGTTAAGTAGGGTTGCAGTTTAATTAGAAGGTCTGTTGGGGAAGGAGTTTGGTGAAGAGGAGTTTCCTGGAGATAGTAATTTGTTTATTGAGTGCCAGAATTTCTTTGGGTTGGAATGTGGGTTGCTCAAAGACTTTTGATATATATATATATATATATATATATATATATATATATATATATATATTTTTTTTTTGTCTAGTAGGACCTGCTCTTTTGTTTTGATTGCAAAGCTGTTTATATAAGTTGAGTTGGAAAGCAGAGTTGTTATTTTTTTCCATGCTGTCCAGGCACTGTCTCTCTTGTTTGTAAGTGATCAAGTTGCTTGGTTTAGACATGTTGCATAATTACATTTTAGCCTAATTTCTGTACTGGAAGCCAGGGTATTAAGGGTTTCTAGGAACATACTGTTGAAGCTTTGGACAGCCTCATTAAGGGGCAATGTATACAAGAATGACCACTCTACAGTGGGCATTAATTCACTTAGATTGACAAGGTTGTAGTTTTTAAGGTTACACGACTCTTTGTATTGGTGGCTCTTGTTAAGATTGGGAAAGTCTTACTACTGAGGTAGAGAGGTTGTCACTAAGGGAGCCAGGTAGGGTGGAAGGGTTATGATAGCAATGGGGGTTGGATACTAATACCAGTCAATGACCAAACCATTCTGAGAATTTTTTGCTGGTGCTTGGGCAAAGTGATCAGCCTGGTAAAGCCATAAAGGTTTATTTAGTAGATGGGGGATGCAGTATTAACAATGTTCCAGTCAATATTCATATCCCCAAGGATGATGGTTTCAAATGGAATGGATATAGAAATCCAAGAAAGAAACTGCTTCAGTATGGGAATGTTTTTACCTGGGGGTATGTAGATTGCTGCAATGACAAATTGTTTGTGTTGATTTAAGTTACAGGTTACTATAAGTATTATGGCAAGGCAGAAATCAGGAATAGCTATTGGGGGGGGGGGGGTGCTGGCCAGAGTAGAGTATAGCTACTCTTCCACCTGTTTTTTACTTCTATCCAGTCAAACGATATTATAACTGGAGGGAGAAATTCACAGTTTGTAATATGAGGTTTTAGCCATGTTTCAGACAGGGCAAGTATTATCTGGGTTATACTGAGATATCCAGGAGTGAAGGAGAGTGCTTTTATTGAAAATGTTTTGTATATTCAATGACAAAAGACATATTTTAGGAGGCTTGTGATCATACTGAGTTATTTGTGAGGCAGTTGGAAACTGAGGGTGCTGTATAAGTACGGTTAGAGTGCTGTTGGCAAAGGCCTGGGTTAGGGTGAATATCACCACATAAGAGTAGTATTGTGCTTTGAAGTATTTATAGGAAGAAATATTTGTAAAGGAACTGATGTTTTGTTTTGATAAGAGGTTAGGTGTTCAGTATGTACAATACTTTGAACATGTGAAATGATATAATGGTATGGTTAAAGAGAGGGGGCAATAAGGGTGGAGTAGTTATTTGCATGGTGGGTAGTGAGATAGAGTGTGGGAGGTGGAGTGGTAAGCAGGTGAGGAGTATGGTAAGTGATTAGAGCTGAGAAAAGAATTAGAAATAGGAGGGAGAGAAATAGAGTTTTGAAAGGTATAGGCAGGATTTAGTTTCAGGTCAGACAGAATTAAAGGGTAATTTATTTAAGGTTAGTAGAAGAAATCAGGATCGATTGAAGGAACTTTATAAAGTGAGTGACTGAAAGAGTTAAAAGCAGGTAAGGCTTAGGAGTGGTGGGTAGTGGGCGATACAGTTAATGGTGATGTGGGGTATGAGTAGAGGAGAGGGATTGTATATTGGCTAGTGTGGAGGTGGGGCAAAGCAGGATTAGCTATAAAGGAAAAGATGTCAGGGGTAGGTGGGAATGGAGGCAGGGTAGGGGAGCAGAGTGAGCCCGAGTGCAGTGTGGCTGAAAAGAGCAGGACAAGCCAGAAAAAATAGAAAAGGACCACATCTACACAACAATACAAGTATGGGAAGCAGGCACATGGGTAAACCTTTTTCAAGAGAAAGAAAGAAAGTAGTTTTAAGTAATTGACAGATATGTATTCAGTTTTCTCTGCCTTTACAAAGTCAGCATATTTGAAAGGCACATGACTCATTTTCACAGCACACACATAACACACCACCAGTTTCTGGATGTTTAACTTGAGTCTAGTGCGATTCTAGCACAGATAAGTACTTGTGATCTTATTTTTCACTTACATGAGTTATTTAAATGTGCTGCTGCTGCATGCTTGAATGATTTGTTGTACTTTTCTGCACTTTATCATTGTAAAGTATCATTGCATTTTACCAGCCTTACTTCTATTTTTTCTGTACTTTAGTCATTTTAAATAGTGTGTTTGCTGGTCAATCTGTTGGTTGTACTGCAGTTTTCCACACTAGGCTATAGCTTTGTGATTTTACATTAGGAAGACTTAAAATTGCCCTGTAGAGGCAGTAAAGCATAACCTTGTCAATTCTGAACCAAGAATCACAAAGAAGATTTCAAGTGTGAAATATACTTTGTGATTTCAGTGAGGTAGTATGGTGGTAGAATCCTTGATGTAGGGTGGTAATATATTCTACAGATGAGTGCATCACTGACATTGTTCTTGTATTTGTTTTTTTTTTCCTGGTAAAAATTAGTTAGCAACAGATACATACATGTTTAGATAATTTAGCATACTGCAGTGGTGGAAAAGGGGTGGTTTCCTTATTGTTAAATTGGAAGTTTAATTGTAAACTACTAAAAGTACAGTACTCAGGTACTTTTGTTAGATTTCTCATACCTAAAGACCCATACAATTAGTATAAGATTCAGACTTTTAGTTTTATCCACCTTTTCTTTTTTTTTTTTGGGGGGGGGCAGAGAGTAAAGAGGGATTAACTCTATGAAAACACATAATTTATACGGGTTTCCTTAACTGAGCAGTCTACCAGGTGTTCCAAGTTTAAGGTATTGTCAATTGTAATACATGTTTCTGGTCTGGTTAAATTTTAATATCCCTTGTTACACCCTTGAAAATTAAATTTTGGTTTGAACTGATGGAGACGGAGGTTTGAGTTCTGCATATTATTTGTTTGGCTTGCTTTTAATTGAGTTCAAAGTTGCTTTGCTTAACTCATTGCTGGATACCTGTATATGAGGGATGACAGTGGTGACTGCTAAGCAATGCTCTGGATAAAGGTCACAACATCTGCAGATTTTGTAGTGTAACATCAATTGTTTGCTTATACAGCTGATTGGTAAAAATGATTAAAACTGGTGATCCCAATAATGATCCACAGGTAGAGGTGGCTGACAGGCACCAAACTAGGTTATAAATGAAGTACTGCACCATAATTCCTGCAATCTTTGTAGGAGTTATTTCATTATTCGTTGCATCAAATGTAGTGAAAAAGCTGCAAAACAGTGCAATTATGGGAGCTTTTTATTACAAAGCTCTACCATGCCTCATAGTTTCTTTGCTCTGGAATTCTGGTCAAAGTCAAAAATAATAGGAAGAAAAAGACCCCAAAATCAGGGATGATCTGTAAATACTACTCTAATTCAACAATAGAGCTATTAAAGCAATAGATTTTGAATCAACATGCACTTTCTGAAGAATAAGAAGCATGAAACGTTGTTTGGCATTACTGATGGACAGTAATCTGCAATAATTTACCAAAAACAAGTCAACACTTTTATGAGAGTAGAACAAAGATGTGATGCAAAACATGTGATGTTCTACAAAATCAGGAGGAGCTGATAGGTATGTCTGCTTGACATTGCAGAAGTATTAGGTAACCAGCTTTTTTGTTGTGATCAGATCTAAAACCATTTTATGTTGGTGTGAATATATTATGTTCAGCAGTGAGTTTCTGATTCTATGTCAGCATCAGGCTGATTATCCCTTCTGAGGATGCAGATGGCTTTGGTGATCCTATCTCAGCCTCAGGCTTTGGTGATCCTATCTCAGCCTCAGACTGGTTATCTCTTCTGAGGATGCAGATGGCTTTGTTGATCCTATCTCAGCCTTTAGATATTTTACAGAAGTTTCTAGTCTTTCCCTTTTTGATGCAAGCCATTTTGTAGTATGAAATGTATTACTATAAAAATAAGTGATTTTATAACGAAAGTAATAACTTTGAACTGGAATTTGGCCAAGTGCTGACAGAGAATGTGTCACTGAGAGATGGTAGGTGGCCCTCATTCTGAAATGGAAAAGAAGCACACGAGCACAGTGAGCAGAGAATTTTGGCAGTTTTAACTGGGTAAATGTATCTGTGGAAAAGGCATTTAAGCACTGGCTGAGATGGTAATTCAAGATGAAATTTTATTTAAGCTTTGCACTAATCATAGGTCAAAGGAGTTCACTGCCACTTACAGGAGCTTTTTAGTGATAGTTCAAGGATCTTGAATTTCAGCATTTGCACTTTGGTTCTTTAATATCCATGTGAACTGTGACTGCTAATTATGAGAGGGTAAGTTAAAATAGAAGGAGTTTATTGAAGTACTGGGTGTAATACTTCAATGGCTGTTCTCAGATCTAGAATCATCATGGTTGGTTCTTGTGTACCTTCTTCCAGACAATGATAAGCCTTAATGACAAGAGAAGGAAAAAGACATTCAGAAAATATTTGATATTATCTGATTACAGAATTTGTTTGAGTGACTAATGACCAAACTAAAAGAAGGTTCAGGATGGAGCTATTAAAACTGTTTTCATCTTAAGCTAGATCATATGCTCTGTAAAACTGATCTGAATATATGGACAAGTAGTCTAATGAAGAAATGGTAGGTGAAATAAGAATGTCAGAATATTAAAATGGTGATACACGTGATAATGAATCTGAATTACTTACTTTGCTAAGGTATTATTTTTCAACAGGATTATTTATAGACTTAAAATGTACGTATGTTATATATATTCATATAATCCAACTGTATTTCTACTGTCTACTGTAATATTTTACTCTGTACTTAGAGCTTTTCTCCCCAGGCCTCCACTGAAAAAGGACATGTGTCCAGTTGGACTTTCCCAGTTAACAAATGTCAAATAATAATTAAATAATAATAAATAAGACACTGCACACATCTAATAGCATCTGCTGTTAAAACTGACAGGTCATGGAAATATGTCGTACCCATCTGAAAGTCTGTCAAATAGAAATTCAGAAAAACCATACCAGTCAAGAGAACCACAACAAAAAGAACCAGAACTCAAAGAAATGAAGCAGAACTGTCCAGCTGAAATGCAATCCTAGAATGACTTAATAAAAGTCAAAAAACAGATAAACCATACAGGAAATTCTGAGGAAATCTGACAAAATGGATAAGACTACTTGAATGTTAAAGAAGAAACTGGCTTGCAAAGTTATGTTTTTTTTCATAAAAGTAATCAAACAAAATAAATGGGAGAGTGAAATAACCAAGTAGGGGAAAAACTTCTGCCAGAGGCATAGCTATTGTGAGGCAAAGGGGATAGCCATCCCAGCAGGAAGTGGGAAGAGACTGGCAACTGCTAACTGATGTTACGCTACTGGTATTCATGAATGCCATAATTGCTTCTGCTGTCAAAACTGAAGTGCTGTACCTCTAAGTGTTTGTTCTTCTTTCGGCTTTTCCTGGTTAGGGGTTGCCACAGTGGAATTCCGGTCTGCTAAAAATTGG